>NC_067398.1:45446506-45746506 GCF_016432865.1 Antechinus flavipes | reverse complement strand
ATATACAACACTCCTAGCAGTCTAGCTTAAACACAAGGTTTATGCCAGTGAAAGATAAATGTGACATAAAACATTACTTTTTGATAGTCTAAAATGAACTACATTTTAGTTTAAGAGAATCACAACATATCACTGTTGTAAGAGATCTTGATGGTCATTCAGTTCTCTCTACTTGAAAAAAAAAATTGAAAAAATTCTACCTCTGCTTGAGGAGCTCCAGTAATAAGGAATATATTACCTCTAATTGTACTTTTTGATTGGTCTCATGGTTAGGAAATTTGTTTTTTTGTGTTTTTTCTGATTTTAGGTTGACTTTTCTGGCTTTCATGTGTTGTTCCTAATTCTGCTTTTTAGAGAAAACAGAATAAACTTTATGTCTTTTTTTACATCATAGTCCTTCAAAAACTTGAAATAAACACTAAAGCCATCATCCAATTCTCTGTTCCAGCTAAATATCACCTCTGTTTTTGTTTTTGTGCTTTTTTTTCTTAATAGAACTTTATATAATTTTTTAGTTCTTCACCTGAAAGAAATTCTAAGTTGTAATTTTGATCTCTGGATCAAATTCAGTTGACCTGCAAATCTGCAGGGCTATATGTTCATAAATTATCTCCTGTGTACATAATAGAAATAGATTCAGAGACTCCAATGAGGAAATAAAGGCTCAGAGAGTTTTGTTCAAAGTAGAAGAGGTAGAAGAACTGGGGAGCCATGTAACTTGAATGGGATAGAAGTCGGGGAAAGAAAGAAAAGAAAAAGAAAGAGAGAAAGTGAGAGAGAGATAGACAAGGAGGGAGGAAAAGAAAGAGAAAGGAAGAAAGGAAAGGAAGAAGGGAGGAAGGGAGAAGGGAACAGAGGAAAGAAGGAAAGAAATAAGGAAGGAACAAAGGAAGCAAGCAAGCAAGGAAGGAAGGAAGGAAGGGAAAATAAACAATAAAGGAAGGAGGGAGGAAGAAAAGGGGGAAGAACCAAAAGGAAAATGATTTCTACCTACATAACACATATTCTACTGAAAGAAATAAAGTGTGTGTGTGTGTGTGTGTGTGTGTGTGTGTGTGTGTGTGTGTGTGTGTGTGTGTGTAGTATAGGACTGATCAATGAGGGATTAGTACTAGAAGGATGTGAAAAGAATCCACATAGATATATGATGACCCTGGTTTCAGAACAACATGATAACATGAAATGAAGGGGCCTGGTACTTCGAACATGTATAGGTATTATATGAATGATGTACCTGCCTACTTACTGCGTTGGTGAAGAAAAGTCTTTTGTATGGCTGCTCAGCTAGAACTAAGAATCCATACAACAATCATTAAGTAGTAAAACCAGATCAATCTCTTTCCTAGTTGTGATCAAGGCAAGAACTGTTGTAAACTTCTCCAGGTGGAAAAAGAGAGGTAGTGCCAGTGACCTTTTCCTCCCATTTGGGCTAATATTTGGTCAAGAGCACAGCATGACTGTTTCTCTCTCTGTAATTGCATCTATTATTTTCTATTCTTAGGCAATGGAGTATTGGAGATAAAATGCTTCCTCATAAGCTTTGGAAAATTGAAAAAGTCACTGGCCAGAGAAGCCTGGGAACATGAGTCCAAATCAGAGTATTGATTTCCAGAAGTCAATTCTAGTGAGAACTACAACTTGAAGAAGGACACGTTAGACCCAAATCAACAGTGAAATGACCTGGAGACAATGTCTTATAAGCAAGGGAAAACTTTATCTTTCAAATATGTTATATTTAAAAGAAAAATTGGTAAGCGAGTGCTTTGTAGCTACCCCTTTAAGTTTGGATTCATTCTCCCCAAGGACCAAGGTTGTAAATGAAAGAAGATATGTATGTTTGTGTTGGAGGAAAATACTTTGTAACTCCTGTTCTTGTTATATTTTCTTACTAACTAACACTTTATAAAGGTTAACTGATGTTAACTGATTAAATTGAAATGGGCTGCTGATTAACAGTATTAAAGAGATATTCACTGAAAATGATAAATATATTGAGACAAACAATGGAAGCTTTAGCAGATAGACATTTTAATTCATTAAGCATATCCTCAAAACACTTAAAGGATGATGAAATTATCTAGTTACAGTCTTGGGACCCAACCTATCAAAGTGAGTGTAAGTTGGCATAGTAACTCCTGTATCTCATTATAGATTACCTAAATGTTAGTGCACATAAAATATAGAACAAGAAAAAAAATAATTTTTGAAGGTGGACCAATGATGGGGAGGAAGGAAGGATGAGGAAAAAAATCATGTGTTCAGTAGCTCTTGAGCTGAGCTTTTTTTTTTTTTTTTTTTTTTTTTTTGGAGGGGGATGCAATAGTGGTTTAAGTCACTTGCACAGGGTCATATAGTTATTGAGTGTCAGGTGGCTAAGAACAGACTTCCTGACTCCAGGGCTGGTACTCTATCTACTGTACCACCTAGGTGCCCATTGAAGTGGACTTTGAAAGAATCTGATGATTCTAAGAGGCAGAGCAGAAAATAAAATATATTCCAAGAATTGGAGATGGCTTTGAATCTGAAATCAGAAGACTTGAGTCTGAATATGAGGTCTAACATTAGCTTTCTTACTATTGGAAACCTACTAAAGCTCTGAACCCTGGTTTCATAATTTGCTCAATGGTTCACACTGTTGTAAGGAGAAAACAAGACAATGAATGTATATAAAATGATATCTGGCCTGAAGTCCAAAAAACATTCTTTCAGGGGCATGTTAAATATCACTGATTGTGAAGTGGGGGGAGTGGGGCAAAGAGTAAAGGGAAGTAGCCACAAAGTCCAGGATACCAGCAAGACTACAGAGATATGTTCCAAGACACCTTGAGAATATAGTTGAAAAGTTAATGTTCCTAACTGGCCACTTATTTAGTTTTCACTTTTATCTACTTTATTTCTCAAGATTCTGAGACGGGAGGACCCTTGTAACCCATTAAACTTGCTTTTTTTGGAACCCTCACTATAGGGATATGTCCAAAGACTCCACAGTCCTAGAATAATTGGGACAGGGATCATGGGATCACTGGGGGATTTCCCAGTGTACTACATTTCCCAGAAAGCATGGACCTCTAACATAGTAATGTCACACATTACTATTGAGTGATGAGGTCCTACAGCATATGATGTTTACAAAAAACTCTCTATCTTATAGGGGCAATCAGAAGACAGGAATGGTGCCTAACTGGAAATAAAGGACATCATGACTTGTCACAGAAATACAATAGTGGAATCTCAGAAGTATGTATCTGCAAAAAAGATATTGATGAAATAGTTTTATATATTTGAGGAGCAAAATGTCCTAGTTATGTGGTAATCCGAGTAGTTTTGATGAGAAGGAAAGAAAGAAGCATTTATTAAGCACGTTTATGTTCTAGTAACTGTGCTAAGCACTTTACAAATATACCATTTGCACAGGATTACATCCCTAATAAGTGTCTGAGGCTAGATTTGAAACCAGGTTTTCCTGACGCCATGCCCAGTAATCTAGCCACTGCACCACCTAAGTTATGGGAGAGGGAAGAGATGTGCTATACCTCTTTTCTCCTAAAATGATGGGAAATGACTTTCCTTTTAAAATAAGCTGAGAGGCTTCAAAAGCAACTTTAACAAGTAAGCTAAAGGGAAAAAAGAAGGTACAAAAACATATTAAGAAATGAGTTTAGCAAATACCTAATTCTTATCCTAGCAATTAAAATTTTAAACAAAGATTGTCTGGGTAATGGAACTAGATTTTTTCCCTGAATCTTGTTTAGATGAAGAGGGTGTGAAAAGAACCTTATCATCATAGAACCAGTTTCCAGACTTGCAGCCCTTGGAGAAAAAACAGTCATTATTGCCAGAGAGCATGATTCTTGAACCTGCCCTCTGCATATGATGCTCTGTTGTGCGACAGTTTTCTGCCAGTGTCCTGGTTCCTATCTACCTGCTTGAAGGTGCTATTCTATCTGTAACAAAAGATAGACTTCATGGACTTAGACACGGATAATATTGATCTTGAAGTCCTTTCCTATGCCTCTGGGCTTCTTAAAATCCTCTTTGCCCTGTACAGTTGGTCTAAAGCATATTCTCTGAGTGGTAAGGCTGACCCTAATCTGCAAGGAGCTTCAACTTTCTTACCTACACTATAACCTAGCACATAGACCTAGCCTCTAAAAATAGCTCTATGGGCTTTTTCCAAAATTCTCTTTCCTGGAGCCCTTCTATTTTATATTGGCTCACTCTACAACCAGAAGCAGACTTTCTGGCTCTACCTATTTGAATGCCCACTATGTTAACATTTCCTGTCAGAGGCAAACTTCCAAGAGACAGTTGTTTGGCAGAACAAAAATGCCTGATGGATTTTGGACTTAATGATTGATGAAATGTGTACTGGTTCAGGTTATTAATCCTGTCCATTTCCTCAGTTTCTTTAAACTCTAAAAATGGTCCTACCTTAATCCCAATAATAAATGGTCTTCAAATCTCTCTAACATTACATAGTATATTTTCATTAACAAGGATGGACACAATTTCTACCAAGAACAGAGGAATTCCCTCAATGCATAATTGACAACAAATTCTTTATCCCTTCACACACACAAAACACAAGGACCATCACCATTATCATCACCATCACTGTCACATAGGCATATAGATGTTTGACTGATTCACTAAATTATAACAGAGGTTATGGTAATGAAGCATCCATGGAAGAAGAAAATATGAGAGAATAAGAAAGGGAATGAAGCAATAATTATGTTACTCTGATGAGTTCTCTTCAGCTAATGCCCAACTCTAAAAAGGTAATTATCCTAGCAGCAGGGAAACTTTAAATACAGAGGTCATGATTCTGGATATTTGTTAGGAAAGCCATTCATGACTATCTGATTTAATTCTTGGGACACTGTCAGGGCATATGGCCCTAGAAATTCCTCTAATGAAATATGAGGTAGTGTAAAAATTACTGGGAATTCAAATCCCAGCTCTGCCAGTATTGTCTTGTGGGTCTTTAGTTAGTAATAGTTACTATTTATATGGTGCTTTAAGGTTTGAGAAAAGCTGGATATATGCTATCTTATTTAGTCCTTACCACCTTGTTATGTAAATGCTATTTAATATTACCAAGGAGGAAAATAATGGTAAGAGAAATTAAATGTTTGACCAAGGTCATACAACTATTAAGTATCAGGTCTTCCACCTCTAAATCCAGAGCTCTTACCAATTGTACCTCCTAGATACCTCTATATCTCTGAGCTCCAGTTTATCTCTCTGTAAAATGGTACCATCTTCCTCTTCCTCTTAGAAGTAGATATCAAATAACATAACATATGTAAGTATTTTGTAAACCTTAAGTACTGTATAAATGTTATTTATTATTATATAGTAATATAAATTGTTATGATCCATTCACTTAAATCTAGATTGAAGGAATACTTCCTTGTTCCTGTAATCCAGGAATATTAGGAACCTGATTCATCTGTTTTTCTTCAGGAAACTGCAGGTCTTTCCCAACATGACTTTTATGGAAATGTTTTGCATAATTTCACATGTGCCTTCTAGATGGAGGTGGGAGATAAGGAGTAGGGAAGGAGAAAGGGGGAGAATCTGGAACACAATGATTTAAAAATGAATGTAAAAATGTTTTACATATAACTGAGGAAAAATGAAATATTAAATAAATGAGAAAAAAAGAAAGCAAGAAACTGAAGGGGATTTGGCTTGAGTTGGTCTGAGCTGATCAGATCATAAAGAACATTTGAACTGAACCTTAGCTCTAACTTGTACAATTGCTTGCTGGAAAGCATAACTTTGAGAGATAGCTTGTATTTTTTTCTTCATGCAATGCATCTGAGGAAGAAACTGTTAGTTTGACAGAAAGGGTCTGTCCCTAACAAAACTGTCCCCTAAAGCCTTAGGGTCATAGAATTCTAAGTAATATGGGATTATTGATCATTAATGATGATCAACTAATTGTTAATAATGACTCAGAGGTCACCTATTACACTACCTCAATTTACAGACAAGAAAACAGACCTTATGTGATAAAATGATCTTTCAAAGTTCATTAAAATAACAAGAGGCAGAATTTAGAACTAACTGGTCAAAAATAATAGTCTTAAGGAAGGGAAGGTCAAGTGTTTCTGGAATGGAAAGAGAGCTCTTTCTTTTCCAAATGCTAATATCCACATCTCTCCCTAACAAATTCATATGCCATAGAAAAATCATCTCCACTTATGCCACTGTCAAAGTCTATCGATCTTTAATTCTATGGAGAATGCTACTAGAGATGGAGCAAAGGTTATTATTCACTTCATATACTTGCTTCTTATGTGATGCCATCAGTCCATTGGTTTAACATTTTAAATAGAGCACCTCCCAATTGAATAAAAACTTATAGGTTAAAAAAAGCCACACAACTTCCCACCAAAGAAATAAAAAGAAGAGAAGCCAAGCATAGAAATACATTTCCGTCAATTTCAACTTGCGGAAATTTAAAAGCTTTGTGCTACTGCACGGATGCCTACGTTGCCAAAATCACTTTCTACCTGTAAACGAACATTAATAAAGATACATTCAGCCCTCTAAAGGAACAGCAATTCCACTGTGAATTTGCATTTATGTTGCTATAGTAAAACATCAGAATTGTAAAATACCCCAATGCAAATACATTTTCTAAACTGTACCCACAATTTCAGGAATGAAAATCCCTATGAAATAGGTTTCTTTCTTCATAGCCATATAGATTCTCTGGCAATGATTAGCGCCCATAGTCTATCCCCTTTCATTATAGATGTTTATAGATTTCCTATTTGAGACTCAAATGCACCTCTAGAGTTATATAAACTTGCCATGACCTTGTCACCCTTATCTCTATACTCAGAATACCGCAAAGCTATAACTACAAATTAGAGATTACATAGAAACTCATGCATGCAAAAGAAGATGTACACACAGAAAGATATCTTTGCAATAAGGAGGAGAGTATTGAAGGGATATGGACAGAATATAAACCAATATTTTCCTATGCTCATTTAAATATTTGCAATTCAACTTGAGCCAACCAACTCTTCTATTTTATGCTGTTTGTTACAGCTAGGTAGAAGCTAAAATCCACAGCTGACAAAAGAGCAAGTAATTTTCAATGACAATTAGCATTATATCTTTTAATCAGCAACATGGATGTTTTATAATTTTCATTAAGGACAAACTGCTTTTGCTTCAGTGTTTGACCAGAGGTCTAGACCTCAAGAGGTTATCTGATCCAGTCCACTGCCTTTAGGCAGGTCAAAACCTAAAAGAAGATGGATGATTGTGATCCTATTTTGAAAATCTCTAGGGATAAAAATTCCACAGCCTCTTTTGGTATCTAACAAAATTCTTTATTGCTGCTATTCAAGTCCATTTCCTCTTGTCAGTCTGCCATGGAGATGGAAAATTTGTCTGGCGATAAAGAACAACTTGTAATAACATTTTAGATACATGAAGACAGGTATTAAGTGCCCCTGTGAGCCTTCTCTTCTTCAGGATAAACAACCTAAATACCTTTAACTCTTTCTCATAGGAATAGCTTATCCCTTCCTCAATTCTGTTGTTATTCCCTGTATCCTCTTCCTTTTTATAAAGGGGAAAAATGGGACATTTTCTCAAAAAATATTGTTTGGTCAATGTTGAATATGGAGAATTACTTCCTGGCTCTTAGTAGAAAATGAGGAACAATCTAAAAGGTATCTCTCCCCATATACATTTGGTAATCCTTTATGGTATAATTTTGAATTGCTTTAAACTGATAGTGAATATTTTTTTTGCCATTAACTAGCTACCCTTTAGTGAGAATGAATTATACTCGTACAAAAATGTTTATGGTTGTAGATTTCTGATTGTTATTCATTCATTCAAAAAAATGTTTACTGAGCATCTAGTATGTGTGATATAATGTGCTAAGTTTGGGAGATGCAAAGGTAAATACATCCTGAGTTCTGTCCTCATGAATTTTAGAATCCTTTGAGAGCATGTGACCTATCAGATAATGAATATATAAGGGATGCCTAGACAAAGAGCTCTATAAAAATCTGAGGAGGAAAGGAGAAAAGGTCTGTGGGTATATATGTATTTATGTGTATATATACATATACATATGTGTAAGAAAAATATACAAAGTGTGTATATATGCATGTGTATACATAAGTATATGTATACATACATATATGTATGAGAGGCTATGTGCAAGAAGACACAATATCAAAGAAATGTTACCTAAACTGAACCTCAAAAATAATGCTTTAAAAATGTATAGATGGGGGCAGCTAGATGGTGTAATGGATAGAGCACTGGCCCTGAATTAAGGAAGACCTGGTCAAATCTGGTCTCAGACACTTAATACTTCCTAGCTCTGGGCAAGACACTTAACCCCAATTGTCTCAGAAAAAAAAAAAAAAAGGTATAGATGTGGAATAAATGATGTGTATAATAGATTTAGAACTTTATATGTCTTTAAAGATCATCCAGTCTCATACCTTTATCTTACACATAAGGCATTCAGACATATAGATCTTCACAGATAAAAAGTCCCAGGCTCAAAAGGGATCTCTGTCCACACTATCTCCCATTTTGTAAATGGAAAAAATTAGGGCCAAAGAGGTTAAATCTAAGATCACATACACAGTAAGCATTCAAGATGAGATCTGAACTTAGATTTTCTATTTCTAAATCCAACACTGCCATACTGTCTCATTCTAGGTATGGAAGATGACATGTGGAAAAACACAGAAGCAAAAGATAGAATGGTATGTTTGGTGTTTAGCTGGTTGTTGAATAGATACGAAGGACATGAAGAGGAACAATAGAGAGAAAAGCTTTAAAAATGATTTCCTGGAATGCATGTGGCGGCCTTAAATGTTAGGCTTCTTGGTTTTACAAATTGCAAAACTAAACAAAAACATTAAAGGTGAACATCTTAAGGGAATTCCTTCATATTACAATCAGATTAATATCAGAGAAGATTTTGAGCTGGGGACTGACATGACTAGGGACACCAATTAGGAAACTATTACAATAGACCATATTAAGAGAGATAATGATGGCTTAATCTAAGGAAATCACAACAAACAAATAAACATACTTAAGTATTTCAGTGACCTGTGATATCATTAGCAATGCAGGCCTTTCTACTATTGCACAGAAATCAAAACAGATACTAGAAGACAAATAAAAAATAAAATATGAGAAGTGAATAAGAAGAAGAGAATATGCTGTGAGAATACAAAGTCTCTGATAATCTGGAAGTATCAAATATACCTTTCCTACCCTTTAGCATATGTGATATATATCTGAGTGTATCTTCTAGTCATATCTGAAATGAGTTTTTTGCCACCTGCTCCTTTACTAAGTGCCAAAAGTCTACTTCTGTGGAGAAAAGCTGAGGGCTTTTCTACTTAAGATGTTTTAAAGGCAGCTTTATCTAGGACATTTTAAAGCTGCTTCTCTCTCTCTCTCTCTTTACTTTTCCTTTCATAGAATCACAAGGCTTTGAAAGTTATTCAGCATCTCATGTTTCACTCTGCATTCTATCACCCTCAATTTCAGAACCATCTCTCAGTTGGTGCTACAGTTTCTCCCCAAGGTTCACAGTGAATGTTTATTTTAGATATTTTTGTTTCAAATTGTGTAATGTTCCCAATGGACAGTTGCCTTTCTTTCCTACTCTCCTCTTGCAGACAATACAGCTAATGAATAAAGGCAGCAATCCTTTTCAGTGATCTGGGGTTAATGGTACCCTTTATGAACTCCTTTGATGCTGTCACCCAGCTTCTGTTTGTTGTACAATATTGATGTCATTCAGTTATCTGTATGACTCTTGACAGGTCATTAAAATTCTCCATGCTCTAAGTAACTAAGATTATAAGTTACATAGAAGGTGCTGATCTAGTTTTAAAGAGGGAATTTCCTCTTCTGAGAGTTCCCTAGATTAATGAAATCACAAATCCAGTCCCTAGCTTGCCATTATTTTACCATTACAACAACAAAAAAAGAATGGAACATATCATAGAAATGGAATATTACTAGTGTTATTATAGACCACTGAGACAGAACTTATGTTAAAGAACATCTCATCTACTCTTTCCTTCATTTAATATATGAGGAAAAGGAGAACAAAAATTATTTGCTCATTTTGGCATGAATAGTATGGCTGAGTTTTGTAAATTCATATCTATATCTACATCTTCCACTTTCAACTAAGTCACAAATCTGTCTCCTAAAAAGCAAAAGCTTCTAGTCCACCTATAAACACAAAGTCATTGAAAACTATTCAGTTGTTTGGTGATTATGGAAAAATCCAAATAAGCAAAGAATCAGGAAAAAAAATGGACCAAATAGACCATATTGCTCCATCCTCCTCCTACCCAAGATTTCTTTTACTTGAGTTTGATTAAGGTCTCCTCTGGCTCTTAAAACTTTATAAATGTATTCTTGAAGTTCAATTCAAATTAAAAATGTATTCACAGTTTGCCAGCCACAGCCTGAATAAATTTCATCTCCTTTCATAATTTAAAAGAATTGTGAAATGTATATTCTTCAAATTGTCTGTGAAACAGAATTCTCCATCTATCAGAAGGCTCTTTATCTCACCACTTGATACTGCAGAGACAACTACATCCAACAAATTAGCCCCTGGTGTAGCTCCCTTGTCTTCCAATTGAGTATTAAAATATCTCTTCACATTGCTTAAGGCAGATAAGTTCAGATGCATTGACCAATCCAAAGATATCAGACCTGAATAGCCAGAGCTGCTTGGAATATAATGTCAAAATCAATTTTAAAAGCACACACACACACACACACATACGCGTGCGTGCATGCACAGTTTTACTTATTTCTTGGCTAAACCAAATTGTATTCCTCAGATTTAAAGTACCATATTCTATATATCTGCTAAGTATGCTGTATTTCAGTCCAGTCAATCTTTGATGACAATCTATTATTTGATAAAATTATGTGAATCTATTTAAGGTTTAAGTGACTTGCCCATTTCATATGGTAATCATGGATTGAAAGTGAGACTTGAATTCAGGTGTGTATATATATATATCATGCAGTATTAAATGTAGAAATACTCTCATGCCTCTGATTTGTCATAAAAAATTCATACATAAGTGGACTTTCCTGAAGTAATGCAAATTTATTTTGTTTCCATGTACTCTTTAAGTTAACTATGTAAATTTCAAGATAATAAATATCTATCTGCTCCTACATAACAGAAATCAAGATGGGAAGAAAAATATATATGAAATTCAAATCACCTCTAAATCTTTAAGGGAACATAGAGGTAATGTCCAGTCCCATCCTCTCATTTTACAGACTAAGTGACTTGCTCTAAGTCCCACCTGTAATGAGAGGTAGATATGTCTGTTATTGATAAATTAACAGCACTAAGAAACTGGGGGGGAAAAGCATTTTTAAAGTAGTACTTTAAAAGTAGACTGAAAAACTCATTAAACCTGATTATAAATTTGAGTCCAATAGAAAGAAAGGGGGTAAAGCATCATGTTTTCCTAATCAGAGGCAATAATATGTTTAATGCTGTTTGTTCTACTTGTGAATAAATTCACAAAGTCTGCTAAGCAAACTCACCATTTAAATATTTGATTAAATTGATTCCTCTCTTCCCTTCATTCAAGCCTGTTCCATAATCACTATGCAGTCACATAGCATCAGGCAAAGAATTCATTGAACAGATGGATTTGGCAACATGCCCCACTGAAGATCAACTGTTTTTCAACATCTGTCAACCTAGTAAAAGGGGAGCAACTTCCAGATGTGGAGTAGATTATGTTATTATACAGCAATCTCCTCAAACTCAAAGCACCAGCACAACCCAATCATATGCTATTACAATATACTTCTATTCAATTTATTGTTCTCCTCCCCCTTCCATGTGCACACCTGTTTATGTTTGTGTGCCTGTGTGCCTGCGTGCATGTTTCAATTCTGATGACCTAGTTTTGTATTAATAAAGTTTTTACTGAATAGGACAGCTAGGTCACCATTAAACATCTGTGAGTTTATGCATCTCTTTAAGGAAGTTGCAATGAATATCTTCACCTCTTCATTTCCTAGGGGATGTTGGCAGATCACCAGAATACACAGCTGAAAAGTAATGTTATAGTGTATCTGAGCACTTTTTACAGAGGGCAGTTTCCATGCAAAAACTTAAAAAGTTAAGTCAATTTTTTGGAGATATCATGTGCAATTAAGATAATGCTTCAGTGTACCTGTTGAGACATTAATGAGCTCCCACTGGGGTATTATTAAGTTCACAGTTGGCCATAATTTCAGTTTTCATTCTTATTAAGCCTTACTGATACAGTTCTTAAAAGTAGAAAAATGCTGAAATAACTCTTTCAAAAACATTTTTTTTTCCCTGATAGCACCCAATGTAACTGGCATGTCATTTGTCTCTCAATACCAGTGTAATTGTTCAGGGCCTGGGTTTGCTGGCAACTTAGGAGAGAGAATGAAGACAGGAGGATAATTCTGAGAATTCAAAGATGACTCACATTTTTGAATTAATTTAAATTTGGAATTTTGCTGTAGTTGAAATTATTAATGTCAGAGCTTAATCATCAATTAGTATAACTCTTTTTTTCTTCTCTTTTCATTTACCTAATTGCTGAACACTGGTACCTTCAACATTCTCAGAACTGTACACAATCATTTTTTTTTTTCTGGTCTCAATTATCCAAGTGATATTCAGGCTAATCAACTCACTCTAACATGAATTTTAAAGCAATCAGACTTATTTGTATCCTGGAGAATGTAACTTTCCTGAGGACAGGGATCATTTTTATTTTTGTCTTCCATTCAACATAGATTAGACTGCTGGGCTAGTTCCTACGTGCCCCTGAAGACCCTGGTTAAGTCATTTAAACTCCCAGTGTTTTTTTTTTTTTTAATAACTTTTTATTGATAGAATGCATGCCAGGGCAATTTTTTACAGCATTATCCCTTGCATTCACTTCTGTTCTGATTTTTCCCCTCCCTCCTTCCACCCCTTCCCCGAGATGGCAAACAGTCCTTTACATGTTGAATGGGTTACAGTATATCCTAGATACAATATATGTGTGCAGAACTGAACAGTTTTCTTGTTGCACAGGGAGAATTGAATTCAGAAGGTATAAATAACCCGGGAAGAAAAACAAAAATGCAAGCAGTTTATATTCATTTCCCAGTGTTCTTTCTCTGGGTGTAGCTGCTTCTGTCCATCTTTGATCAATTAAAGCTCTCTTTATCGAAGAGATCCATTTCCATCAGAATACGTACTCAAACAGTATCGTTGTTGAGGTATATAATGATCTCCTGGTTCTGCTCATTTCACTTAACTCCCAGTGTTTTAAAAGATTTTTATATCTTAAGTTATAGAGAAGACACCAATTGGCATTGATAGATGGAGGATTATAGTGAGAATTAAAAGTTTTATATATATATATATATATATATATACATATATATACATGTATGTGTGTATATATATATGCATAACTTTATAAACCAAGTTCTACACAAATGTTAGTGATGATGATAATGAAAATGATGATGATGATGATGATGATGATGATGATGATGATGATGATGATGATGGAATTATAGGACTAGTAGAAATCTTATCTTTTGCTTTTCTAATAGATTTAAATCTTTAACTATTTTGGCCAAATTGCTAAAAAGTGATAAATAAATTGAATTTTCCTTCTCAGAAGGGCTTCCAGTTAAATAAAGTGGGATGACCAATCACTTGTCATGTGTGTATAGAAAATGTTTTTGTTTTTGTTTTTGATGAACTAGAGGGGTTACAAAATTTCTGGACAAAATTATCTCTAAGCTCACTTCTAACTCAATGCTTAGAACAGTGCCTAGGATTTAGTAGGTGCTTAATAAAGTTTTACTCAACTCTAGGTTTCCATGAATCTAAATCTTTTCCATAAAATATCTAAATGATTCTAAGACTCAAAAATCAGCATGAGAGGGTTAAGGGACTGAAAAAGTTATATGAAACTCATACATTTAAGACAAAATTGGAGAGCTAAACATGAGGACAATTGAGAGAAAATTCTTACTCTTTAACAGTAAGATGTTAAAAAGAATAAAGCACTAGTCTGAGGAGGGAGGGGTCAGAAGACCTGGACTTTGGCATCTCTTAGCTGCATCACCTTAGACAAATCATTTAATCTTTCTGAAATTCTGTTTCCTCAACTATAAAATGAGAATGATAATCCTTGCATTACCTGGTTGCAGGAAAAGAAAGTATTTGTAGAATATGAAGTGTAGTGATTTTTTGAGAACCAAAGGCTCAAGTCAGGTAGTTTCCATTGAAAAATGTACAGAACAGTTTCTTGATGCTCTTCTCTTGACTAGTATAAACTAAAAAGTCATATCACCATTACTCCCCGGCAATCTTTTTTTTTTTTCAAATTTTGGACAGTTTTGTTTATTTTAATACTTCACTGCACTAATCTAGGTCCCTAACATTTTCAAGCTAACCTTTGTCCAAGAGAAAAGAATCTGATGAACTCATTCATACTACAATGTTAAGAATTTATTGTTTTATTCTTAACAGGAATATTTCCATTTTAAAATAATCTTCTGTGAAAGAATGACCAGCATGCATCTCCCCAAAAGTTAAGAGAATGGCATGAGAAGAAATATGTGTCCATCTTCTTGAGCACCTTCTTTTAACAGATAATATTAAACCTCAAGGTAGCTAAGGGTTAATAGAAAATAAACTCAGATCCTCTGACTCCAGAGCCTACTTTTTACTTTATACTTTTCCATACATAGCTTCTTTGGAGAATGACAATTATTGGGTTTAGAAGGGGAAAAAAAATGTTAGTTTGAATCTTTCCTATGCTACTCATTACCTAGCCCTTCATTATGATCACTATTAGGTATTGAACTGTATGTGACTGCATAGTATTCTTATCCTCAGACTCAATTCTCTTTTTTTAGCTCAATTCACCAAACATTTATTGGGTACCTGTTATCTTTAAGCACCATGGCCAGCACTAGGATTAATGAAAACAAAGCTCAAGTCTCATCCTCCAGGAAATTATGTGTCACATGCATAAAACCTTCTAATCTACCTCCTAAGAGTGATCTTATCAGAATTTTCTTCTATACATGTTTTCAGAAGACCTATTTCCTTCAAAGATGAGATAACAGCAATCAATACATGTATAATGTATATACATTCACATGTACATATGCACATACATACACTAAAGAACTTTTAAGTTTTTTTAAAGCAATTTACATGTTATCTCAATTCAATCCTTACAAAACAAACAAACAAACAAAAAAACAATAAGGCAAGTGCTCTTATTATCTTCCCTGTTTTACAGATGAGGAAACTGAAGGTAACAGACTTAATGTTACTTGACCAGAGTTATATACACCTTGTAAATGTCTAAGTCAATATTCAAATTCAGATCTCCCAGATTCTAGATGAGCACTTTACTTATTTTGCCACTTACATAACCCTAAAGAAGCAAATCAATCCATGTCTAGCTTATGTGTTTTTTCAAGGTCTTTTTTGGCCTTACATTTCTATAACTTGTTTAGACTCTCTATCTAGAAAGAGAGTGAGTGTCCTGATAACTGAATGCCACATAAAGGAGAAATAGAAAATAAAACATTTCTTTGAGATCCTAATATATATATATATATATATATATATATATATATATATATATATATATATATACACACACACACACACACACACACACACACACACACACATATATATATATATTTTTTTTTTTTCTGTCGTCAACAGAATTTCTCTAGACTCTGGGCCTTAAACATATAAATCTGAGAACACTGAGGACTGGACATGGGCTATTTTCTCTGTGGCAATGTGAATGTCAAATTTTTGCAAGTGCTAGAAGGCAAAGGAGTGCAAACTCTTCACAATGCTACTGGTATTGAAAAGTGGAACACTTTCGTCACACTGTAGGCAAGATGCAAAAGTTTTTGTTTTTTTGTTTTTTTGTTTTTTGAATGAAACATTAAAAGCACTTTTAAAAACTAAGGTAGAATCTATTTTATACCTCACATGTTTTTTGCTATTTACTTGCCAATCTCTCCTAATTATGAAAGCTATTTGTGTTTCAGAGCTCATCCTTTCCCATTTGATCTCTTAGTGTGTGAAGAATGCCAGCTCTGCAGAAATGCTGACTAATTTGCATGATAACAGGCAAGGATGTCTTTAAGTCCCTAAAACTTGTCTTTGGTAGAGGCCCAGAATTGCTCTTTAAGAAGTGCTAAGGCCTTTATTACAAATCACAAAGAACTAACCATGAAGGGCCAAAGTTGCAGGGAAATCAGGAAGACAACCGAGGATGTGAAAATAGGTACTTTTTATTACCAAAAATGAGTTGGACATGCAAAGTGGCATCAAAAACAAATTATCCATGAAATATATGATCACAAAATGAGGTGGGTTGTCCATATAGCAAAAATGATGGATAATAATTGGATAGACAGTGTCAAACTAGTATTATCAAAGTATTAAAATAACTAAAGATAAAGCCAGAGAACTTGATACAGTTAAAGATAGAAGCTTAGATTGTATCAAATATGGACTGCTGCTCAAGATTAGAAGTAACTGATTTATTTTCCAGATATAAACCTTTACACTAAGACTAGTGTATGATATCTCCATTGCTTTATCTGAGCAATCATTTCCAACCACTCCCTACCAGAAAACTGGACTCCACTTTTGGAATTGATTAAGACAGTTTCAGCCTCATATCTTTCCCACATGTAAGCCTCCACAATAGCTTCTAGTTATCTTAGTGCCAAGGAGGTAGGCATGTTGCCTCCACTTTCCCCTTACCTCTTCCAGTTCTTTTTTGTGGGTTACCTTTGACTTTTAGTATGCAACCTCCTTGAAGGTAGGGAAAACCTTGTTTGCTTGTATTTGCATCCACATTATTAGCACAATGGTATATAGTAAGTTCTTTTAAATTTTTCTATAAATCTCATTTATGTATCTATAACATTATCAACATAAACTTTATATCTAGCTATATATTTTATCTGTGTATAGCATTATATATTTATAATATGTATAGATACTCTACATATCTTGATTTGACTCCATATATTCATTAAGCTAATAAAACTCCTTGCAATTATCTCTACTAGTATTTTAAATAGACATGTACTTATAGCTTATGATGTGCATGACACAAAGGCATCATGGGAGATGGTTTTCTTGGGCACAGAGACCTAAGTTGTGGAAAGAGATATGCAAGGACACACTTAGAAGAGAAATCTTGCTATTAGTGGGCTATTGTCCTTCCCGTCTTCCAGACAGTCACTTCCCCTTGGGTTCAAATGTCAAATCTTTCACTTACTGCCTTTTTGACTTTGGCATATCACCTAACCTGTTTTTGCCTAGGCAGCATATTGCTAGAGTTGAATTTGCAGTCTGGAAGCTCTGAATTCAAAATCTGCCTTAGACTGCACGGTTTGTCTTTCAGAAACCAATAAAAATAATTTTCAAAAGTCTGATCATTCAAAGCTTGATGACACAGGAATGATTTTTCTCAGCTCTATCAAATCATAGAGAGTAAATGTCTACTAAATGTGTAATTTTCAACAGTAAAGAGAATGTGCATACTAGTAAATAATGGATCCTTGAGGCGGTACCAAAGAACTTGAGTTCAAATTCTGACCCTAACACTTATGTTACTCTTGCTGATAAGGCACAGAATTTTAGGCCTCCATGTTGTCATGTATAAAATTAAGGAGTTGGAGTAGATGATCTCTGAAAGTCATTCCAGCCTCAAATTTATCAATAGTGATGCATCTAGGTAGCTCAGTGGATAAAACACCAGCCCTGAATTCAGGAGGACCTGAGTTCAAATGTGGTCTCAGACACAACACTTCTTAGCTGTGTGACCCTGGGCAAATCACTTAATTTCAGTTGCCTCAGCAAAATAATAATAATAATTATTATTATTATTATCAATAAGTATTACCTTCAGATAAAGCAATAAGAATGAATATTTTTTTTAAAAATATGGAAGCTTGTGATTGTTTTGTTTTTTTAGTCAAAACTCTTGTATGAAACTTTTAAAAATGCCATATGTTTAGAATAAGCATAGATTTGCAGGGAAACTTTGGGAAAAGGATTAATGTAGTGGAAAGTTTCATATTAGAACTAAATGATACGAGGAAAACAGCTATTGGGAAAAGCCATGAAGCCCAAGGGAAAGAGCACAAGGTTCTCCTTCTGGTTCTTCCACTTAGTACTAGTGATCTGAGGCTAAGGGCAATCTCCTTAAGCCTCAGTTTCCTCATCTGTCACTTGTAATAGAATAATGCAAGGGTGACTTTGGCATTAAATTACCTGGAAGAGAAGTTTGATTCATAAATAAAAAGTCAGCCTTGAAGCCAGAAAGATGGATTCAAATATCACTTGCTGACCTTGTGTGCCTGGCAAATTACTTAATCTTTCAGTGCTTTAGGAAAATGATGAGCTGCATTGGGAAAAGGAGTTTCTTCAAAAGAGAGTTCCCCCAATCAATGAAATCGAGCTTTAATACCTATCCCTGTCCCTGTTAGGAAACATAATCAGTGGGATATGTGACCAGTATTCTGTCCTACCTATTATCGACTTTGGACAAAGTACAAGGTATTAAAACAAGGATGAATAACAAATTTCACTGGCCATCATATTAATGTCATGGAGAAAATCCTGCCAACGAAGAACTGACTTTTGGAGAGCAAAGGAAATTGTTTGTATCACTCTATAAAGGAATGAGCAAAAACTCTCTTATCTTCTACTTACAATTTAATCAGAGTAGAATTTATATATTTCCATTTAGTTTCATAAAGAGCCCATTCACATCTGTGGTTAGGAAATTGAAGTCTTCTACTTGGTGCACATTATATAAGAACATTCTAGCTTGCATTCTTGAATATCCATCTAATTCCTTCTTCACTGAAAACCGCATAAGCAAGGTAGTGTTTTGATTCTTGAGACCAAACTTTAATATCAATTTTTTTTAGTTTTTAATGAGGGCAAATTTTAAAGAGAACAAATGCAGTTTTCTTTTTATCTGAAAACTCACTTTCTTCACAATATCTAATATCTAATTTTGCGACAATTCAGAAGTAATAGGAAGGTTTATAAGAATATAAATTTGGAGCTTGAAAAGAAGATAAAGGCCATATAATTCTGACTCTTCATTTTGCAGATGAGGAAACTGAGCCTCAGAATTAATAAAGTTAGTTAGTAAACACAGAATTGTGTGGTGAGGGGAAGGAGTTGAAAGTATTAAATAGTTATTTACAATGCATGATACTTGTAATCTATTGAGCCATCAGGCCACTAAATTCCATATATAAGGAATGCTGCTAGCAGCATGTTGACAGTCTCAAAATATTATGCTTTCTGTGTTTTATTATGTTCTTATTCATTTTAATGAATAATTAAATAATTTCAAATTACATTTTAATCTGTTTTTTGTGAACTTAGGCATGGTGCTAGTTGTGTGTCTGACACTTCTACCTTGAGTAAGCCTTAAAGTCAGGATAGCTTGATTCAAAATCTCCCTTTGACACATACTATGCCCTGAACCAAACACTTGGTGTCCCAGTATCTCAAAAAAAAATTTCCAAGAGTATAAATATAGAAGAGTTGCCAACATGTATTGGTTCAAGAAGATTCCTCACCAAGACTCTATATACTAGAAATCAAAGGTCTAAATTAAAGGGAGAAAGAGGCATTCTTGTACAATATCCTTCACCCAGCTGTTTGCTATTATTGTATTTTCATAAATAACTTGATAAGAAAAGTTGTGGTTAAGAAATAGAAAGATAAAACAGTGGAACAGAGGAAATATACAATTTGTAGCAGCAATTAACTATAGTAATCTTCTGTTTATTAGTGATGACTTAAGTTTTGAGGAAAAGAATTCATTAATTAAAATTTTTTTTGGAGAAGCTGGAAAGCCATCAGGCAGAAAGTTGGGATATACCCTATACCTATTACTGAGATACCTTCAAATGAATACATGACCTAAATATAAAGAGAGATTATAAGAAAGTTTGAAAAACACCAGATAGATGAACAATTTATGAATAAGCAAGAGATACTTGTGAGAGTTGTATAATGGATAATTTCAATTACATTAAATTAAAATACAGATTTTGTACAAATAAAATAGATAAAGTCAAAATCAGAAAGAAAAAGGAAAACTAGGGAAATAAATGTATAAATAATTTCTAAGATAAAGATAAGTCTTAAATATAGAAACTTTGGCAAATATATAATAATGAGTCATTCCCAATTGACAAATGGTCAAAAGATAAGAGTAGGCAGTTTTCTGATGAAGAAATTAAAATAATTTATAGTCATATGAAAATATACTCTTAATCATTATTGATTAGAGAAATGCAAATTAAAACAAACTTGAGATATCATTCTACCTTGCCTGATTGGCTAAAATAGTTGAAGGGAAAAGAGACAAATGTTGAAGAGGATATGGAAAAAGTAGAATAATATGAATTGTTGGAATTGTGAACTGATCCAACCAAATTGGAGAATAATCTCAAATATACCTGACATGTTATCAAACTGCCCATACTCTTTAATTCAACAATATCACAACTAAATCTATTTCCAAAGACAATTAGGGAAAAATAAAAATAATCTATTTGTTCTAAAATATTTATAGCAATTCTATTTTGGAGGGGCAAAGAAGTAGGAAGGATCCCTATCCTTCCAATTGGGAAATGACTGAATACATTGTGATTTATGATTATGATGGAATACTACTGTGCTATGAAAAATGATGAGCTCATTAATTTTAGAAAGCATTGATATACTTTCACAAAAAAAATGAAGAACAGAAAGAGTAGAACCAAGAGAATTTTATATACTATAACAGTAATACTTTTTTTAGGAATAACTTTGAGCAAGTAAGTCATTTTGGCTATTATAAATACCTAAATTAATTATAAAGGACAGATATAGTAAGACATTATCTGAATCTAGAAAAAAGACTCTGATATACATATATACAGAAGTATATATAAAATGATTACAGTTACAGTTTCAAGTGCATTCTTTTTTTAAATTCTACTTTGTTTCAAATGCTTGTTTTATTTTTTGCATGCAGAATAAAATAAAATAATATGAAAGAAAAGTAGTTGTTAGTGTTCATCTCATTATCTCAGCATTTATAGATGAGAAAATTAAAGTTCAGTGACGTTAATGCCCAAGATTATACAACTGGTAACTAGTGAAAGTATGACTTAAATCTAGATTGACCATGGTTTTTGCCTCTCTGATCCCTTATTGTCCCATATATGTTTTTCTTGTACTCAGAAGAGAATGACCTTTAGGAGAGGAGCACTATCTTGAATCAAGACCAAAATGGTAATCTCATCAAATGTTCAGGTATCACAAAGCAGAGAACCACTCACGTATTAGATGGCAGTGAGATCTCAGGGTAATCTTCAGAAACTAAAATATTGGATGGAATTAAATGAGATGAAATGTAATAAAAATTAATGTAAAGTCCTCTAGTTGGGTTCCAAAAATTGACTTCACAAGTTTAAGATGAGAGAAGCATAGGCTAGAAAGATATTTATATTATTAAAAGAAAAAAAAGGCCTAGGGTTTCAATAGATTGAAACTCACTTTGTGTTAGGAGTATGATAACTGACAAACATGCCAGCTAATGAGATGCTATATTGCATTAAGAAAGATCAAACATCAAGAGATACAAAGAGGGTACTTCTAGGCTCAATCTTGCTCAGATCACATCTGAAGTACAATATTCACTTCTGGTCATCCACTTTAAGTCAAGAAGATGAGAAATGGGAGAGTGTCCAGAAGAATAGTCAGGATGGTGGCAAACCTTGAGCTGGTGTCATATGAGGATGAAATAAAAGATCTAAGGATTCTTAGCCTGGGAAAGTAAAGAACTATATCTTGCTTCCTCCAATATTTGAAGAACTGTCATAGAGGAAGAGTTTACACTTATTACAACCAGCCCCAGAGAATAGAATTAAAAACAGGTAATAAAAGCTGCAAAAAGGAAAATTTAAATTTGATATCATATGAAATTTTCTAATCAGTTGAGTCACTAGTGTACTGGTTAATGCTTGACAAATGGTTCTCAAAAAAAAATTGTAAAGTATGTATAACATATTTAAAATTTAACCTTTTATTTTCCCTTCATTTTCTTTAGTCTCAACAATCACAAATCAAACTTTGATTTTTAATGTTTATCAATTTCCAAGGTACAGATATTCACACTGAAAATTTAACAATGGGAATGCACATATTAATTTAAGCTAGCCCTATTACACCCCCTGAAGAGCTATCCCAAAGTAGAGTTGCCTAATTCAGAAGACAGAGAATTCTTGCCCCTTAGTTGAAGTCTTAAAACAAAGATTACATAATCATCTATCTGTCAGTTGTATTGCAAAGGAGTTCTTTGTTTATCTAAGGACTAAGCCAAAAGACCTCTGAGATTTCTTGCTACTCTGAGAGTTTGAGATTTGATCTTATTATTTCACTCACAGCATATAAGTAGCATCAAAAAACCTGCAGAATATACTCCAAATTCGGGGTTTCTATTATATAAATATATCTGCCACAACAACCTAGATATTGTACACATTGGTCAAGAAACTTTCCTGTGAGCTCTGTAGGCAAAGACAGGGTGTATGTGTGTGTCTATGTGTGTATGTTTGCTTTGTATCTTTAGAAGTAAGCACAGTATCAGACACATAAAAAGTACTGAGTACTGAATTAAATTTATCTGCTAGAGATATAATGACCACCACCTCCAATCTTCCATTTTCGCTATTTCTTCCTGATAATCAAGTTTTTGTCATTGTGTGACAAAATTTCTTAATTTTATAATTCTTAATTTACATATGTTTCCATGATACTTTGTAATTTACATAATTACAGCTTATTCTACATTAATTATATTTTAGATTGTGTGTTTCCTAAAGAGCTCAAGTTAGATGTCTTAATCTCTTCATCAACATATCTATAAATTTCATTTTAGGATGTTGATTCTGAAATGGCTTATTTCTCTGCAGGTAGCTAATCCCAAGTTCCATGTGTAAATTCCTGCTATATTCTACCACTGAGGTTTTCTTTCTTCTACTTTGGAGTATTATCTGAAAAATATCTTTGAGCAGTATCCATAAATTGGACCTCTTTCTTCTGAAGGTTCTTGGTCAGTTTGGTACTATTATGTCAAGATGATGTTAAAATCATAAAACAAAAGAGTTACAAGGGACAAATGAAGTTGTTTTCTTGAATGCAGATACAATTTTAAAAGTTTTTATATTTTAATGATTTACACATTTCATTAATAACAAAACTAGAATTAGGACCCAGGTCCATTCATACTCCAGTGTCCTTTGTACTACAGAACACTGATCTTTTAGATTTATAATTTCACACTAAGATGACTACACCACTAGAAGGGACCTTGGAATTTGAATCTATTGGGTCCCAAATTAGGCAGAACCACTCATACTTTTTCACTGGTATGTCATTCGTAGGTCTATTGTATACATTGTGACATTTGCATGCAGCCCCAAAAGTGATATAGGATATAATCACAAGTATATGATCAGGCACTACTTTGCTTTTGAAATATCCCTTCAGAAAAAAAACACAATATGAGTTATTAGAGATTTTAGTGAGTTCTACATAAATGGATGAGGGTCCATCATTTCAATTTATTTATCTGGTATTGTGCTCTAATATTGAGCCTATTCTCTATATCCTCCCATGAACAGTCCTGCAACAGATAAAGAATAAAAAGAGATTATTGGGATTTCCCTCAAAGGATAAAAGTACTATGGGAGTATGGGAAAGAATTCAAGGAAATCTTCCTTATAACCTCCATGACAAATTTTCATCTTTACTAATATTAGCAAATGACCTAACAAACAGGTCATTTACATGAGGTCAAGAGAAATTTAATATTAACATCACAGATGTCAACAAGATAGTAATATGATACCTGGTTTTCTCTATGCCTAGATGAGTGCAAATTATATACTTTGCCTGATCTTAGAATCATAAGATTGAGAAGTGTTAGAAGTTCAAGAATAGAATTATTAAATTCTGTTCCATGATACAAGGAAAGGAGGGGAATTCCAAAAATACCAAACTTAAGAAGTAAAAAAAAAAAAAAAATGGTAACGATAACAATAGGCTTTGGGCTTGGCTGATACATGGACTTTATCTCAAAGTAAGGTGAGGAGGGAATAGAAAAAAAGAATATGGATTTGCTCTCAATATAAGCTGCATCTTTGGAATAATACACACACACACACATACATACATATATATATATATACAGTCAATTTAGGGGGGACAATAAAATTACTTGCAATAAAAGACAATAGGATGATGGATTAAAATTAATTGGAAATAAATAATATAATCCTTGGGTCTAAACAACAAATTATAGAAACAATTAATAATGTCACCAAATATACTGACAAAAATGAGACAACCTAACAAAATTTATGGGATATAACCAGTGCAATACTTAGGGAAAGTTTTATATCTCTACATGCTTACATGAATAAAATAAAGAGAAGATCAATGAATTGGGACTGGAATGTTTAAAAAGCTAGAAAAAATAAATTAAAAATCTCTAGCAAAACACCAAAACAGACATTCCAAAATTCAAAGGAGAGATTCTTAAATTGATAGTAAGAAAACTATTTAAATACTTAATAAAACTAATATTTGGTTTTATGAAAAAAAATCAGCATCTGGTTGATTTGATTAAAAAAAGACAGTAGTAAAACAAATTACCAATTTTAAAATGAAAAGGGAATTCACCACCAATGAAGAGAAAATCAACCAATAATTAGGAGCTAAAGAAGGGAAGAGAGGAAAGGAAGGAAGGGAGGAAGGAAGGAAGGGAGGAAGGGAGGGAGGAAGGAAGGAAGGGAGGAAGGGAGGGAGGAAGGAAGGGAGGGAGGGAGGGAAGAAGGGAGGAAGGAAGGGAGGAAGGAAGAAAGGGAGGAAGGGAGGAAGGAAGGGAAGAAGGAAGAAAGGGAGGGAGGGAGGGAGGAAGGGAGGAAGGAAGAAAGGGAAGGAGGGAGGAAGGAAGGGAGGAAGGAAGAAGGAAGGGAGGAAGGAAAGAACTAAAGAATCCATTAATGAACTCTAAGAAAATAAAATCTCCAGAACTAAGTGAATCTGCAAATGAATTTTATCAAGCATTTAAAGATTAATTCCAATACTAAATAAACTCCTTGGAAAAGTAGGTGTAGGAGTCCTACTAAATTCTTTTTATGACATAAATATAGTGCTGATACCTAAATCAGGAAGAGTCAAAACAGAAAAAGAATATTATAGACCCATCTCCCTAAAGTATATTGATACAAAAATTTTAAATAAAATATTAGTAAGTGGACTACAGAAAGTATCACCAGATAATACACTATTACCAGCTGGGATTTATATCAGAAATGCAGAATCGGTTCAATAGCATAATTGCGCAATCAACAACAAAACCAACAGAAAACATATGAATATCTCAATAGATGCATAAGAAGCTTTTGATATAATTATCATCCTATTAAAGACAAAAATGCACATAACAATAAATGATGTTTCCTTTAAATGATAAATGGTATCTATAACCATCAGCAAGATTATCTATCTTTCAGATAAGCTAGAAGCTTTCCCAATGAGATCAGGGATGAAACAAGAATGCCTTCCTTTTTTCACCACTATTATTCAATATCCTACTAGAAACTTTGGCTTTAGCACTAAGAAAAGAAAAAAGAAATTGAAGTAAGTAGAATAGATAAATGAAGAGACAAAACTATAACTCTTTAAAGATGATATGATAATATATTTGCAGAATTCTAGAGAATTAACTAAAACATTTGTTGAAATAATTAATGACTTCAGCAAAGTTACAGGAATATAAAACGAACCCATCTAAATCATCAGCATTTTCTATAAATTACCAATAAATCTCATAACCCCACTTAAAATAATTGTAAACAAAGTAAAATATTCAGGAATTTATTTGCCAAGACAAAAACAATTTTCACACAAATAAAGTGAGATCTAAACAATTGGGAAACTATTAATTACTCATGAGTAGGCCAAGCTAAAATAAAAAAAAAATGCAATTTTATCTAAATTTATTTATTTATTTAATGTCATATCAATCAAACTACCAATAATTATTTTATAGAGCTAGAAAAAATGGCTTGATTGGAAGGTAGCCTTGGAACCAATCACAGGAATTTTTACTTTACAGACAAATGCATACATATATCCAGGTTTACCTGTAACTTTCTTTGGGAGGGTAGGGGGGGAGTAAAGAGGGTAAAAAGAATAAACTAAAAAGGCCACAAGAGAGAAGAAAAGAAAACTTATAAGGAAAAAAAGAAAAGACAGACAAACAAAACAAAGAAACAAAAAATACAAAAATCCCATAAAAACAATAATAATGTTGGTTAACAATGAAAATTACCCAAAAGTGGAATGAGCTGCTTTAGTAGGTTCTGTTTTCTCTCTCATTTCAGGTCTTTCCATTTATTTAGTATTTTTTCTATCATGCATTCAACAATAATCAATAATAACAAACATGTCATGACACTGAGAGCACTGAAGCAAACAGGATACTGGAAGCTTCTGCAACATGAAATATTTTTTTAAAAGATTGCTAAAATGTGAATCTATATACTATAAGATAGTAAAGAATGGTTCTTTGTCCTTTTTTGTGATTCCTGATCTTTCCTTATGTGCACTTTACAAACAGTGCTTTATTATTGCTATGTTCTATATCTGTGACTATTTCCCAACCTTCTCTTTCCATTTCCTCTTCTATGTCCTAATCACTTCCTTTTATGAATTATTTATACTCATATAAAACCTCTAATATCTTGGCCATATTTAAGAAAAGTTGTCCACCTCTTTAAACTGGTGATTTTTAACAGTTTTTTGTGTCCTTTATCTCTTTGGAAGTCTGGCAAAATCTATGAGCCCCTTCTTAATATCATATTTTTATTTTTTTCTGAGTTAACTGGGGTTAAGTGACTTGCCCAGGCTCACACAGCTAGGAAGTTTTAAGTGTTTGAGACTACACTTGAACTCAAGTCCTCCTGATTTCAAGGCTGGTACTCTATCCACTGTACCACCTAGCTTTCCCATAAAAATCATATTTTTTAAGTTCATTGAAATGTATCTTTACATATGCTAGATAGCACCAAGATAAGAAACTCTATTAGTCCATCATCTCTCTAGCAAGGACTGGACTCTCATTAAGCAAAGACTAGATGACTACCTGTGAATTATGCTGTATTATAGATTTTTGTGGGGGGGGAGGATGGCATAGTTGGCCAGTGACATCCCTTCCAACTGAAATTTTGTGATTCTCTGATCCTAACAGTGCACAAGTATGTGTAGTTGAGAAGTATAAACTAAGACTTCAGAAGGGGAAATGACTAGATAAATGAAGGAAAGCTTTAAGAGGCTTGTAACTATTAAGACTAGTACTTGTACTTAAATTTTACATAAATAAATATTTTTTTAATGATACATGATTTAGACATAAAGGGTGATACCATATGCAAATTGGGAGAGGAAGTTTACCTCTGAGATCTATGAAGAAGGGAAGGATTTATTAACCAAATGAGGGATAGAGAACATTATGCAATGCAAAATGGATAATTTTGATTACATTAAATTAAAATGTTTATTCCACAAAGCAAGTTTGAAAGAAAAGTAGAAAGATGGGAAACATTTTTATAGCAATTATCTCTAATAAAGGCCTCATTTCTAAATTATATCAATTTATAAGAATACAAGTCATTCCTCAATTGATAAATGGTCAAAAGAGATGAACAGACAGTCTTCAGATGAAGAAATTGAAGCTATTTATAGTCATGTAAAATGCTCTAAATCACTATTGATTAGAAAAAATGTAAATTAAAACAACTCTGAGGTAACACTTCACATCTATCAGATTGACTAATATGACAAAACAGTAAAAATAATATACATTGGAGAAGATGAGGGGAAAATTTGGATACAAATACATTGTTTATTAGAATTGCAAATAATCTAGTCATTCTGGAAAGCAATTTGATCAAAGAGCAAACTGTACATACCCTTTGGTTTAATAATGCTTCTACCAGGTCTATATCTCAAAGAAATCATAAAAAGAGGAAAAGACTTATATGTCCAAAACATTTTTGGCAACTTTTTTATGGCAATGAATTGGAAATTGAGGGAATGCTTATTAATTGGGGAATGACTAAACAAATGTGTAGCCTATAAATGCAGTGGAATCCTACTGTGCTAAAAGAAATGATGAGCAGGTGGATTTCAGAAAAGCTTGGAAAGAGTTAAATGAACTGATGCAGAATGAAGCAAGTAGGCCCAGGAGAACATTGTACAGAGTAACAGTAACACTGTGATGACCAACTGTAATGTCCGGGCTAGCTTTCTGGAGGTCCTCCAGAAGGGCCTTAGTCTCAACAGGATAGACATCAGGAGAATGGAAAAGAATAGAGTCCAACGTCTTTATTGTCTCTTACACACTCTGCCTCTATCATAGTCTGACCCAGTCTCTTCCAGCAGTCTAACAGTCTGACAGTTTTCCCCATGGTGCAGAAAGCAGGACAGTCACCAGGAGGCTGGTCAAAGGTAGAATATCTATATTCCACTCCTTCTTACCCTTTTATACCTTATTGTAATTACATCATTACAGCATACTGATTATGTGTGAACTTAGAGAACCATTACATCACCATGCTAAGTATTAAGTATATATGTGAACTAGAGAACCATCATCAATTCCACTAAGTTGCCACCTTGTTTCAAGTATACTTTTCTAGAATTTTAGCCCTCTACAACCAACTATGATTGACTTAACTCTTAGAACTAAACATTGTCCAAAACAATCCCAAAGACTCTTGACAGAAAATATTATACACATAACTACAAAAAAGAACTATGGAGTCTAAGTAAATATCAAAGCATACGATTTTCACTTGTTTTTCTTGTGCATTTTTCCTTTTTTCAGTTGCAACATGACTAATGCGAAAATGTTTCCATGATTACACATGTTCTTAAGACACTTGCCTAAGCAATGAGGGTACTCATATAAAACCAAACAAAAATCCCAGACAATTCTTGTCATCATAGAGCCTACATTCTAATAAGAGGCATACAATTCCTATAGAAGGTCTCAGCTGTCACAGATAGAAAAGATAAGTGGTTCTTAGGATATAATAAGAAGGTATGTGTATTTTATTTAGCATCATTTCAGATTGCTTATTGTTCTGGGGAGAGAAGAAAGGGCAGGAGAAAAATTTGAAACTAAAAATCTTATAAAAACTACTTTTACATGTAATTGGGGAAAAATACTAATTGCAAAATAAAAAAGAAAATGGATTTGTGGAAATCAACAAACTTAATAGGCTGTCATATTTCTTTTCCTCCCAGCCTTGATTCTTACTAAGCAGGAGGTCTCCAATAAAATCTTGAACATTTCACTGAATCCTTTCAGTAGTTAAAGATGGAAAAATATCAATGAGCTATTGTAATAAAGCAAGAAAGGATCCCTGTCCCTATAGATGTAAGTATATGTGCGTATACTTTTTACATACACATATGCACATATATATGTATATCTATATTCATATGTAAATATACATATACATGCATATAAACAAATACACCCCCATCTAATCCACTAGATTCCCTAACAAACTCTTAAATATACGTTTATTAAGCACCTAATCTGATGTGCCAACAGCTGGAAATATAAACAGGATGAATAAAACAATCTCTATTTGATTTCATCCATGTCTTTTCCTTCTAAGGATGTAGAACTTAACTTACCCATGTTACTCACTATGCCACTCTCACTCATAAATTCAATTCAAGAAGTCTAACCAATGTTACTTAGTTGGTTTATTTCCCCTCACTATATCACCTGCCCATTCTAGCTCAAGTGTATTTTTCAAGTGTTGAAAAATAGGTTGTTTGTTTTTAAAATGGGTCATTACACTCATGTATACAAATATTTATTTAAACATTTAGGCTACTGTCTATAGTCAAAGGAAATTGAGCATAGTGATATTATATTAAATTAGCCTTTGTAGATAGTCACACATGTCAAAGCAATCTGAGATGTTTTAGCATTGTAAAGTACCTCAAAGATCATCTAGCATAGCTTTTTTTTCTTTGCATATGAAAAAAATGAGATCAAGATTCAGTAACTTACTCTGTTATACACAACTCATTAAAGCCAATTGAAATTATACCACAAATTTCTTCATTCCCGATTCAGTGTTTTATTCACTGATCCAAAATAATTTCACTTGAATTGAATTGAATTTTACAAATATTAATTAAGCACTTACTATGTGCAAGGCACTATGTTAGTTGCTGAGGGTTCAAAGACAAAAATGAAATTCTCTTGTCCTTAAAAAGGTCAAAGACTACTAACTGACCCCAATTAAACAACTAACAATCTCATTTTTACTCCAAATTAGCAGTTAATGAAAAAAAATCAACCTCAAGAGTGAAATGAATTCTGTGAACTAGAAATTCTAGGTATAAAGTCAGTATTAAACTACAATTTCAGATAATGGTGGTAGACATATCAGACAGATTAGCAAGCAAACATCAGGACTAAACATGGTTATGATGCAACAGACAAGGTATATCAAATGATATCAGAATTAGGAGGAATTTCTAAAGCTTTGTAATCTAATCCAGATTTGACCAAAATGGTCAGGAAGTGAGCTGAATAATCATAGACCTATTAATTATTTGTTTGTGATTAGTGACACTGATTGAGTGATCAAGGATTTCACCCCAGGTTTGCATATAGGGTTACTCTGGTTATCCTAGTTAGTTTTACCACCAAGGAAGATAAATTATTTATAAATATTTCTTTAATATTTATAATATTTGTTTTAAAATATAAATTTAATATTTATAAGTTAGTTAAGTTAGTATTAACTAAAATTCAGTATATCCTTAAGAGTTGTATATACTTCTTAATAGAGTTGTAACTATAAGGGTTAGTTGGAGTAGTTTTCAGGATCATTGTGAATATAGTTATCATCTCTCAGCTGTTCTAAAGTTCATCTATGCTGGGTCTATGTGTTTAGAAAACTGTTCGAAGATGCATCAATGATTGATTTCAAAAAATTATTAAATACTTGCTAAGAGCTTAAGGCCCTGTGCTAGACAATGAGGATGTTCATAAAGAAAAAAAAAACACAACAGACAATTCTTGTCATATTAGATCCCACAATCTAGTAAGAAGGAGGCGATTTTTCTACGAGATTTCAGCTGCCTCAGATAGAAAGGATCAAATTGTCATTAGGATATAGTGGTAAGGTAGGTGTATTTTCTTTAGTGTCAACTTACTTGATAAAATTTTAGCCATTTCTGATTTTGAGACATTTGACAGTGCCAAAGACTTAGCGGGTGATGAGAAATTTCTTTTCTGGGTCTTCAATTTCTGTGTCTGCTGAGAAGAAAGGAGCTATGTTAAGTCACCCACATCCTGGGACTATGGAAAGAGACTTTGCCCCTTCTTCCTCTTTCTCCTTACTTTTTCTCCTCCTCCTGCTTCTTATCTCAATGGACTAGGTGTTTTCTCTGGTAAGGATTGTGGCATTGGCTATTCCTTTTTATCAGTGGCCTTTTCACTGATGTACCTTTTTGCCTCATTTTCCAACCTTCCCTTTGTTTCGACTTATAGATAATATGCTCTCCTTAATTCTCAATCAGAACTCCTAGAATGTTAACCTCTTTGCCCTGATGCTGGCTAATGGTGTATCATTTGCTGCTTCCTGGCTTTCTCCAAAGTCACATAGGGATTACTCTTCCTTGTCCATATTACATCTTACCCAGAAAGATAAATGGAGTGTTTCTCATCTTTACTTTCCAAATCCTCCTCTTCCTGCAAAAAAAAACCTTGGAAAATATTTGCTATAAATCAAAGTTCGTTCACTAAATTACATCCTTCACATTTAACTTTAAATAAAATCTTGTTCTACTTTACCATAGTGTCTGGGTTCCTTAGCTGGGTAATGTTTCACTATGATGACATCTTCTATGACCCATTCCCTTACACCAATTAGGAAATCAAGGCTCCTGAGCAATGTCACCAAATGTAGGAAAATAATACTGCAGCTTTATATTCCCATCTCAAGTGAAGAAACTGGGTAAGACAGTCTGGTTAGGTGCAAGTCATATCGATATTTATAATTTAAATCAATGAAGGGCAAAGGGTGAAGAGATCAGTGGAAGGGGGATGGGAAAAACAACAAAAAGCTAAAAATTAAAAGGTCAAGGAAGGTAGACAGTTTGTGCATTACACACTTATTTATAAGAGTGGTTTCTATTTTGGGTTTGGAATTTTTTTTTGAGGGGATAAGTAGTAATTAACATCAATTATTAAGTGCACTAAGATCTTATAATATTTTGTTATTTAAGAGAAAATCCTTTCACGACTTCATTTCTCTCTTCCACAAATACCTTTGTTTTATCTTTATAATAATATTTATTTAGTGCCTTTTGATAACACTTTTTTTCTTAAGTATTTTATGTAGATGATCTCATTTTATCTTCACCACTATTTTATCAAACAGGTACTGTGATCATTTAATAACAAAAAGGACCACACAAAACACATCATTTAATAAGTATCTACTATGTGGCAGGACCTTGGCTAAATGTTGGAAATAAAATAACAAAGATAATAACTGTCCTCAAGGACTTAAAATATGTTTTCGGGATGGAGAGGAGGTTCAAGGGGGAGAATAGCTACATGATATTCATGGTGGTGAAACCAGGTAGTACAGGTGCTTCTCATTTCATTGGATAAATAAACTGTGGGTCAAAAAAATAAGTGATCTTCTTTGGAACACACAACTAGTAAATGAGGCAGGACTTGGATCCAGATCTTCTAAATCTTCTTTATGAAATATCTAACACTCGCTCTACTGTGTCAAGCCAGAGCTTAGACAGCCCAAATAGGAAAAAAAAATACCAAAAGGTTTAAAAAAATAAATCCTATGGAGTTATCTGGGGGTAAAATGAGATTAAATAACTTGTCTAGGTAGCTAATAAATGTGCAAAGACAGATCCAAAATTATGTTCTTAGGATACCAAATCCAGTGCTCCATATTATGCCAACTAGTTACTTCTTGTATCTATTACCCATTGTCCTGTCTTGCGCATTTTGAATACTAAGAACCCTTGATATGGGTACTCTTTCTCCCACTGCAGATCACAACCTTCCTACATGTCAGTATTCAGTTTCATGTGTTATTTAGCCAAATCATTTATTACTTTATAGCTGACAATAATCCTTTGTGAATCTTGCTATGCTAGTCCTTGAATAATAGGGCTAAAGACTGTCACCAAGGCCATATGTTAAGCACTCTCCCCTCCCCAGCTTGTTTGGCTTTTTTAGAATCAGTTCTACTGACATGGCTTAAAAGAGCTCAAACATAATTTAAAGAAATTTAAAAGATCCAGAAAAAGAAAAAAAGTAGACTCTGATTTTCTTGACACAGTACCAGTTATAGACATGTTTAGGCACACTGAACTGAGATGTTTCAAGGATGATTCTTGAATTATATCTCACTACATTTTCTTACCATGGGAAATTGTAGGAGAACTTTAAGTTTTGCTCTCTTTCCTTAGGTACACATTAAGTTTATCTTATTTTTTTTTGGCAACTAAGAAATAATAAACAGAGTAGAATCTTACATTGTCTCCAAAACTAATTTAAAATGACTAAATGTATGAAGCATTAGAGGACTAGACAAATTAGTAATTCATTACAAATGTTTATTGAATTAAATTGAGACTTCACTAACATTTACTTAAAGAAATGAACTCTTTGGATAACCATCAACAGAGTTATTTTGATTGATGTAGAGTGAATAGATGATTAATAGTAATTCTGTTAATTGATAAGAGATCACTAGGTTAAAAGACAGCATGGATCATTCAAAACCACAGAACATGTTTGAAATGTCACAAGTATCAGAATATCTGGTTATATGGTCCAGGTAGCATTTGTGGGAATATGTAGACCTAAATATCACAGAAGTGAATCCCAAATGGGTTCAGTTATATACAAGTTTGTGATGAAGTATAGAACTACATATTACTTTTTAATGGCTTTGAAGAGTTTTGATCATTGAAGCTATTTTAAAGCATTACTGAAAACTTAGAGAAGCACGACATTGGCTAATTTACAAATTAATTGGAATTCTTTAACTGATGCAATGGAATGGAAAATGATGGAATTAAATGGCAGAACTTTTATTAAGTACTCACTATGTTACAATGTGTTAAAAAACATTGGTGATTCACCAAAAGTTTAAGACATTCCTTGTTCTCAAGGAGATAACATTCTATATGAGAAAGATAAGACACAAAAGAGCATTCATGATTATTTTAATACATGGCAGATAGAAAGACCAGGTAGTATTTAGGAAAAGCAGTAGATCAAGGACTTATAGCAAGGACTAGAGCATCTTAAGGAGTAATAATAGGAATGATAATGCCCTATAAAAATGAGAGTCAGTTAGAAAATTGAGTTCTGGAATAGCTGGCATCTTGTGTATGGTGACAATTGGGGAGTAGGGTAATGATGGTTGTTTGGAGCAGGGAGAAATCCATTGCTCCTTTCAGTAGCAGCAAGCATTGTTGATTATCATCCTGAGGTAACCAGAAATGATAACTGAAGGAATGCTTCCATAGAACTTTTTCTAAAGAGGTATGGGTATAAAATGTATGATTTGTATAAAGTGGTTATTGTAATGGGGACTGACCAGTGTGGGTTGAAACCTACAATCATAGACTGTATTTCCAGTCTGTTGACAGCTCAATACATATAGACTTGGTATGTCTTCTCTTGGTTTTGAATGACCGAGGGGCTGATTAGTACTATGTGGTGAAAAGTAAGTTTCCATTGGACTATTGGGATGAATTGTAGATTCAGCAAAGATTCAACTGGAACTGAGAGCACATATAGAAAGTCTGACTAGACAATGTTTCTTTTGATGAGAAGTTTTCAGTGAAGAGTAATTTTTATGTACTTCTAGGTAAGAAAAGGATATCAGGCCCCATATCCTATTTGGCCACACTACGTCCATAAACACATAGAATGTCTTTCTTTTTCCTTTTGTAGTATTCTTTCATTAAATTAAGTGAAATTATCAAGAAACATAACAGAACAGGTCAACTCTTGTGAACATCTAAAATTTGAAGGAGTCATAAAATGCAGTATATAGTAAAATCTTGTAGCAACTGAATCTGATGAAGAGGCAGGTATGAGAAGCAACCTGCTTTAAATCCAGCCTAATGGACTTTGCAATCAAGATACCACAAGGGACCAACTTGTCCATCAATTATGCCATACACAAAAGTGAATACGATAGGGATTTCATGAAGGGAACAAAGGAGTCACAGGACAAGGAACTTCATCTTGAAGCATGTGTTTCCTACGATACCTTTGTGATTCAAATTTAGGCCTACTTTCCTCAGATTTGGTACAGAAAGGAAGTATATTCCTGTTATGAGGGGGAAATAGGTATTTTATTAACTATTTTTTTCTTTGATATGCCTTCTCAATCAATATATTTTTGTAAAAGTTTATTGGTGTTAGCTGGTTGATTGATACTGGTCATTCCTACAACAAATGAGATGAATTAATAAACATTGTTCTTTAGTCCCCATGTTTTGTGCTCATTGATATCTATTTTTAAATCAAATTTTGGAAAACTTACTTTGACAGAACTTTAGTAATATAATTTTTCTTGAAATCTGAGTTGTACCTTGAGCAAAATATTTAATTTTTCTTCATCTTAATTCCCTTATAGATGAATATGAAGGCATGGAACTCAGAGCTTTGAGATTCCTTATCTCAAATCTTAATAAGTAATTCCATAATATATGTTTGCTATGGGAATGGGAGCTATAGTTTGTCTCATAACCAATGAAATGATCCTATAATGGAAAGAAACCTGGCCTTGGGTCACCTGGTTTGATTCCTGGATCTGCCAAATAGTAGTTATTTGAACATTTTCAAGTCACTTTGAGCAATATCTGTTTCTTTATCTCTACAATGGGAATAAAAATACCTCTGTCTAGCTCATAGAATAGTTGTGTGCACAAATAAATTAAATGACGCACAGAGAAGGCTATGAAGAGATAAATAAATGTTAGAATTTTATCATTATCATAATCATCATTTGCAAGCTTACTTACATTTCATTCATATTCACAAAATGCCCTAGTAATAGATGATCAACAAACTGAGATTCAAAATTCACTTCATTTCAACAAACAATTACCAAGTACTTACTATGTGCCAGACATCATGCTGAGTGCTGGAGATACAAATACAATAATAGAATGGAACCTGATTTTAAGAAGCTTACAGATTTAATGAAGGGTAAAGACATACACAAATAACTATGAGACAAGGAAAAATGTAATGAGTGCCAAAGCAAGGAACCAGAAAATAAGGTGTTATGAGTTGTTTTGTTTTGTTTTATTTTGTTTTTCCCTAGCTTATCTTGAGTGAGAGATCTGGAAAAGCTTCATTGAATAAGTGACAGAATTGAGCCTTGAAGGAATGACCCACATTATTGCATCAACTGATTGAAAAGGGGAAAAATTGGATGTTTTTTGTTTGTTTTTAAATTTTGTTTTTTTCTTTTTTTTTCTATGTAAAGGAAAAAATGAACTCAATTTCAAATGTTTCACCCTTGTAAAGATATTGAGTACAAAGCTGAAATAAGAGACTGTCATATTTTGTAGAAACAAATTGGAGGCAGAACCATAGATTTGAAAGTCATAGAAGAGGGAGAATATACTCAAAAGATAAGATAACTAAGAGAAAAGAAGGTCAAGCACAAAAATTTGGCTCTATTCATGTTTAAGTAATGCAAGTAGTACAAGAAAAACACAGAAAACAAAGAAAGACCCTTAAGCAGACTGGGGACCCATAGTGTCTATAGTGTCACAAAAGGTAAATATGGAAAAGGGCATGGGAAATAAGGTCAAATGATAGATATAAATGATAGTGCCATTAAGAGTGGGACTTAATGATTAAGTAGCCATTACTCATCTTGAGGGTATTCCTTTCAGTAAAATTGTGTGAATGGAACTCAGGCTGTAAGGACTAAGGAGAAACTGTATAAAGAGGAAATAAAAACAGCAAGTGCAAACTAATATTTCTTAAAGTTTGGCCCTGAGAGGAGAAAGATAGGGCAATTCCTTCAGAAGAAAATGGGTTCAAGGAAGGACTTGTTTATGCTTTATTTTGGATATAGAGAACTAAAAATGCATGTTGAGGGAAAAGAGTCAGTGGAGAATAAGAGATTGAGATGTATGAGAAACAGGGAATGAAGGGAACAGCCAGACCATGGAGAAGAGGAGATGATAGAATCAAAAATACTGGTAAAATAAGTAGCTTTGGAACCTAGGGTTACCTCAGAAGAAGAAAGGATAAAGAAGTATTTTGAAATATTTAGAGAAGATGATAAGGGAGTTAAGTGCATTTTCTGTCTTCAGAGTAAAGTAGGACATGAGGTCATCTACTAAGAGAAAAGAGAGAGGGTGGACGAGTATTTGAATATAAAGAAAAGATGTATAACAGCTGTTGTGGGGAATGTGGCAAAGTCAGAAGGAAAAAAAAAGGATGAATAAACAGATATCTAACAGTGTGGGCCCAGTTGGGGGAGTCAGTGCAATCAACATGGCTGCATGATTTTCTCCATTAGCATTTGGATATGAGTCAGTATAGAGAAGGTGGATGGTAGGAGTTACCCAATATTAAAGACTTGTAATTTAAGAGTAGTGAAAAATCAAAGGACAAGAAATTCAATAGTAGAGCATTAGTGAGACAGCTAATCCAAGAAGGGGTAAGGTCTAGTATAATTGTACTTAGTCTCAGTTCTGTTGCTCACTAGCTAAATGACCTATAAACCATGTTACTTTTCTAAGTCTCAATTTTTCTCACCCATAACATGAGTTGGGGAAATTTTAGGTCCTTTCTAATTCTATCCTTTTCTGGATGAAATGAAGCAGAAATAAACTTTAATGAAGGTGAAGAGGTTTGTTTGGCACTAACTAGGCCAAATGGATGCTACAGTGGGAGACCAGGGATGATTAAAAAAAGAAGCCAAAAAAATGATATTGGTGACTTGGTAGTGTGAGTAAAGAATTGATATTAGGAGTAAAGAAGCACTAGAGTTTATTTGTTCTTATTTCACAATTTCAAACAGGCCTAAACTTCAAAGCCATGATTTTAACCTTACTTGTACCATGTTTTAACTAGAAGTAATTAACCATGAATTTGAAATTGATGCAATGAATTTTCTCTATGGAACTCAAAGGATTAAACTTGAATGTAGTTACTGGATTTAAAGGTTGATTTTTTTTTTTCAGAGAGATGAAATTGGGAGCAAAATCACCTCTATTTGTGAATTCTTGACCATGTACCACGAGACAGTGATACCATTTAAAAGCACTGGATTTCCAGGAATTATATGAGCAAAATTACAAAAAAAACTTTCCACACAAATAAAATCAGACTTAAATAATTGGAAAAATATTAAGTGCTCTTGGATAGGCCGAGCAAATATAATAAAGATGACAATACTCCCTAAACTACTCTATCTATTTAGTGCTATACCAATCAGACTTCCAAGAAAATATTTTAATGATCTAGAAAAAATAACAACAAAATTCATATGGAACAATAAAAAGTCGAGAATCTCAAGGGAATTAATGAAAAAAAAATCAAATGAAGGTGGCCTAGCTGTACCTGATCTAAAATTATATTATAAAGCAGCATTCACCAAAACCATTTGGTATTGGCTAAGAAATAGATTAGTTGATCAGTGGAAAAGGTTAGGTTCACAAGACAGAATAGTCAACTAGAGCAATCTAGTGTTTGACAAACCCAAAGATCCTAACTTTTGGGATAAGAATTCATTATTTGATAAAAACTGCTGGGATAACTGGAAATTAGTATGGCAGAAATTAGGCATGGACCCACACTTAACACCATATACCAAGATAAGGTCAAAATGGGTCCATGACCTAGGCATAAAGAACAAGATTATAAATAAATTAGAGGAACATAGGATAGTTTATCTCTCAGACTTGTGGAGAAGAAAGAAATTTGTGACCAAAGATGAACTAGAGACTATTACCGATCACAAAATAGAAAATTTTGATTACATCAAATTAAAAAGCCTTTGTACAAACAAAACTAATGCAAACAAGATTAGAAGGGAAGCAACAAACTGGGAAAACATCTTTACAGTTAAAGGTTCTGATAAAGGCCTCATTTCCAAAATATATAGAGAATTGACTCTAATTTATAAGAAATCAAGCCATTCTTCTATTGATAAATGGTCAAAGAATATGAACAGACAATTTTCAGATGATGAAATTGAAACTATTACCACTCATATGAAAGAGTGTTCCAAATCATTATTGATCAGAGAAATGCAAATTAAGACAACTCTGAGATACCATTACACACCTATCAGATTGGCTAAGATGACAGGAAAAATTAATGATAAATGTTGGAGGGGATGTGGGAAAACTGGGGCACTGATGCATTATTGGTGGAGTTGTGAACAAATCCAACCATTCTGGAGAGCAATATGGAATTATGTCCAAAACATTATCAAACTGTGCATACCCTTTGATCCAGCAGTGTCTCTACTGGGCTTATACCCCAAAGAGATACTAAAGGGAAAGGGACCTGTATGTGCCAAAAAGTTTGTGGCAGTCCTGTTTGTAGTGGCTAGAAGCTGGAAAATGAATGGATGCCCATCAATTGGAGAATGGCTGGGTAAATTGTGGTATATGAATGTCATGGAATATTATTGTTCTGTAAGAAATGACCAGCAGGATGAATACAGAGAGGCTTGGAGAGACTTACATGAACTGAAGCTAAGGGAAATGAGCAGAACCAGGAGATCATCATACACTTCGACAATGATATTGTATGAGGATGTATTCTGATGGAAGTGGATTTCTTTGACAAAGAGACCTAACTGAGTTTCAATTGATAAATGATGGACAGAAGCAGCTACACCCAAAGAAAGAACACTAGGGAACGAATGTGAACTATTTGCATTTTTGTTTTTCTTCTCCGGTTATTTTTACCTTCTGAATCCAATTCTCCCTGTGCAACAAGAGAACTGTTCGGTTCTGCAAACATATATTGTATCTAGGATAAACTGCAACATATCTAACATATATAGGACTGCTTGCCATCTAGGGGAGGGGGTGGAGGGAGGGAGGGGAAAAATCGGAACAGAAGCGAGTGCAAGGGATAATGTTGCAAAAAAAATTACCCTGGCATGGATTCTGTCAATATAAAGTTATTATTAAATAAAATAAAATTTAAAAAAATTTAAAAAGCACTGGATTTCAAGTCAGAGAAACTGGTTTGATTTCTGATTCAGTGATTATTTATCAGAGAAGTCTTAGGCAAGTCATTTAATGTCTTGGTAGTATGGAGAAGAGTAAGCATTTCAATACAAAGAGAGTAAACTAGATGTTGGAGAAGTTTCTTTCCATTCTACATCTAAGATCCTGTGACACAGGCAATAGTAAGAGAATGTCAGTCCCTTTAAGCCAGGACCCTTTATAGGTCATTTAATAAGTACTTGTCAAATTGAAAAGAATGTTAACTGATTTTGCATTAGATATTAAATATTATATTATGTTTATGTATCTCCTTCATGATGATACTACATCTGTTAGACAAGGCAGTCATAACATTTTTGGTAGTCTGTTATAGCTTGTGAATCTCATTTCAAAATGTTTTTTAATGTATAAAATAAAATCCACAAAATTACCAAGAACAATAATTATATTGAAATCATTACTACAGGTGGGCATCTAGATGGGTGTAGTGGATAGAATGTCAGGCTTGGAATCCAGAAGACTCATTTTCCTGAATTCACATCTGGCCCCAGACACTTACTACTGTATGACTATGGTCAAACCACCTAACCTTGTTTGCCTCAAGAGAAGGAAATAGTAAAACACTCCAATATGTTTGCCAAGAAAATCCCAAATAGGGTCATAGAGAGTGAAAAACAAGTGAAAAATTACTAAACAATAAGAAGTTTTATAAGGAGGTAGCTGGTGGTACAAGGAATGGAGCACCAGTCATGAAACCACTTGAATTCATGTCCTGCAACAGACACTATGGAATGATGGGTAAATTATTTAATCTCTCTTTGACTCAGTTTCTTCACTTGGAAAATGATGATAATAATATCTTCTTCATGGTTGTTGTGAGGATTAAATGGAATGGGATGGTATTTGTAGAGAGCTTTGCAGACATTAAAGCTCTTACTTACCATCCATCATACTAAACACTAGGGACACAAAAAGCTTATCCATTTCTCTATCCATTTGTAAGTTCTATATATGAAATTTGTAAAAGAAGGGAGTGGAGCTGATGATGCCCAGTGGTTCTCTACTATAAAATGATATCAGGAATGACTTTATCATCCCTGAAAGTTTTCTGAAACTCACTATACAGTATTATTATTTTTCTTTTTTTTTCTTAAGCATGTCATTTATTTGATTATAAATAATAACATGGATATTTTAGACAGACACTCTATTATAGTTGTCTTTCCAGGCTGATGATAGTTACTAATTATTGCATTTTAAACCCAGATGTTAAAAAAAGTATTAATCCAACTTATTGTAACGTTATATATCCTACATCTTTCTTTCTTGTTTATCAGGCTAATGAAATGATTCACATTGGTTGTCTATTCAGAAGTGTCTTCTAATGATTTAGAAGACAATTGTTTAGCCTGTTCACAGAATTATAATTTTTCATATTACACAATTTGAGTTTAAAGTCATGTGATTGAGGCAAGTCACTTTGTAGCTCTGTGTCTCAGTTTTCACCTCTGTGAAAATGGATATAATAACCCCTAAAGTTATACCTAGAGGTATAATAACCTCACAGAGCTGTCATAAGATTAAAATGGGATCATAAATTTAAAGATGACTTTTTAAATTAATACAATTTTATTTCTAAGTAATATATGCTCCAGAATATGCTAATATGAGTGACCAATTTCCATTACCTTAGTTTCTCCATGTATCTAATGAGATATGTCCTCTTTTCAATTCCACCACCTGAGGAAATGCTATTAAAATCTCTTTACGAAACTACCAGGCAGTTCTTTGGCAGTGGAAGAGTCACAACTTCTTTTTTTAGGGATAATAAGACAATGCCTTTTGTCTGAAGACATTTATCTTTTTCAAGTCAGAGATCCACATAATGGCCCCTTTGATATAAACAGTGATTAAGTCCATTTTTACAGATAAAGAATTGGAGACAAGTGAAAAAGGTTAAAAGCAACATGTAAGGAAAACATTGACAAGCTAGATGCCCTATGATTTTCCAAGGTCTATTTTTTAAATCACAACTTTGTCTCCAAGTCCATAATCTGCTAGGGCTTTCAATGGGAAGATGGTTTCACAAAGTCAAAACAGGATCTTTCCCCCCCCCTCCCATCCATTACAGTATAATATTAGGGATGATTTTCAATTCCTTGGGCTGCCTGAGTGCCACCTCTCTGAATCCCATGATAAAACCTTAAAAATAAGAGCCATGATATAGTAAGTTGCTGCAATAATCCACTGATATATTGGGAAGGGAATTTGCAGTTTTTACAAAGCACTTGAAGCAATTGCTTTTTTTGGAGGGGTGGGGGAAGCTAAAATCGCAGAGCAGGTGTTTCTAACCATCTGGGTTACCTGGCACAGAGCACACCTTCAAGATGAGACATTATACTTCCACTGCCATTCTGTTGTTTTTTCCCTGCCAGGCCTTACCCAATGGAGTTTGCTTTATAGTAATAAAGATGCATTTCTCTATTCTAGCATTCCCTGACACCCCACAGTACAAATTATAATTAGGAAAGCACCAGAGGGGAAGGTGACAATTCGGTTGTCAATCCATGTGTATAAATCCCATTTCTATCAACAGAGGCAAAGCAAGCATATCACCCTCAGAATAGATACCTAAGGGACACTGTAGTTAGCTGGTTCACTGCCTTGAGAAGGCAGGAAAACAATCAGAACCATGACAACAGCAGAAAGAACATAAAATTGAGCCCTCACACTGTGAATATTTTCACTGGCAAACATACTCTTAATAATGGTATTGAATGAGGCAAAACAACCATTCTGGAAAGGACAATGATTTGTACTACCTACAAACTCTTAAGTCAGTGCACTGCATGCTGGCCAGCTACCTGTTCATAGATAGAGGTAGAGAAGTATTCAAGGGGAATAAAATACACAAAACCATAATGTAAAGAGATTATGTTTGCAGACTGTATCTTTCAAGAAGATTTAAGCTGATTGTTATCTATCCTCTCCTCATCTTTAGGTTCCTAGATGATCAAGTAATCCTTTAACATTTATTAATTATCTACTATGTTCCAGGGACTGTTGGATATATAAAAAGAACCAAAAACAGTCCCTTGCTGCTAAGGAGCTGACAACCTAATGGAGGATATAATATAATATCTATGTCAACCATATTTCTTTTCTGTTCAGGACAGGCACAGCCCATGCCTTTGATTTCACTGGTATAGAAAAGTCTTCTTCTCCATCCATCCTCCAATATTTCAGACTGGCCTATAATTCATAATTTTGGAGAAATACCTGAAGCATTAAGAGATTAAAAAACTGGCTCACAGATTAGAAATGGTATTTGAATCTGGATATTTCTCCATCTAAGGCTGCCTGTCCCCTAAATGAAGTTGATATTCTGTCAATTATGTTCCGGTAGCCCAATACTTCAATAGAACTATGATCTTATCATTAAAAGTAATCTGGTTTGGGTAGAGATCTAAATCTTTTGCAGTGCCATAGACCTCTCTACTTCCATTCCCTCTGAAACCTATGAACCCTATCTGTTTCTAAATGCATAAAATAAAATGTGTTAGATTCACATGGAAACCAATTTTATTAAAATAATTATTATGAAGGTATTTGAAAAACAAGTTGATGAGACTCTAATTTAAGAATCCCCATTAATGGATCATATGTTATACTCGAAAGCCTTGGTTAAAAGCCACACTAGTTTTCTTTCCCCTCTCCTTGTTCAAGAGCCAAGAATGAAATTGAGGCAAAGAGAATTCAGTGACTTGCCCAGGCACACACAGCTAGTAAGTAGCTGAAGCTGGATTTGAACTCTTGAAGTCGAGTCTTATTGGTTCTAAATTCAGTGGAAGATACATACACATGCATGCATATATACAAGTATGTATGATTGTATACATATATACATGTGTGTATACATATATATGAGTATATATTTATATATGTATATATAATATGCATATTATATATATATATATATATGTCTTGTGTGCATATACATACAAATAAACAAAAAAAAAAACTATCTCACCAAGTCATTTAACCTTTCTAAACCTCAATTTATTAGCTATCAAATAGAAATAACATTACTGCTGTCTTATAGGGTTATATCAGAGATCAAGACAAAAATGCAAGGACTTTTGCAATTTTTAAGAAGTTATATACATGTGGGCTACTATTATTATCTTTTAGTGACTGAACAAATTTTCCAAGGTTATGAATGATAAGTATCATTCAATCAGAGAAGGTGCATGCATTTTTCCTGACAATTAAAACTGACTTTTTTCCAGTTCTACTCAAACTTATCAGACTAAAGGGGATGCTCAGAGTGAATACATCCAACAATATGATATAGTGGATGGAATACTGAACTTGGAGCCTGACAGACGCTCAGAAAGTGAGGTCTTGAGCAAATAACCAACTCTCTCTGACGCAGTTTCCATATTTTTTCTAAAAATGAGAAAGTAGGATTCATTAATCTTTAAGTGCCCTTCTAATTATAATCTATGATCCTGTTAATTCATCAGAATGCATATATATTTCATTTCAAAATATCTCTCTGATGGAAAATGGATATGACTCTTAAAGACTTGTGAGTGAGCAGGTTGTGGGGGCGTGAGGAGAGGTGGAGGGGGCAAAGTACATCTTAGTCATATATTTGCCATTGACATATCCACTGACATGTCTTCTGATTTTGTACTTGGGCTTGCAGTGAATCTAACAAATCTGAATCATCATAATCTTTATGTGTCATAAGAGGGGGGAAAAGTAGGTAGGCCCTTTCAAACATTTTTGTGAGTGGCTTCTTAATACTATCAACTTACTCTAAGTGCCTATACTCAAGGTTAAGGAGATTTTCTCCCCAATTAAGTGCCTGCTAAGTGGTTATTTGGGGCTTTTATTACATGATTTCTATAAGGCTTAAAAGCTGTCATTTTTGAAAAGTAATTTGTGTATTAGGGCAGATATCTGCATTTTGCTTGGAGAGCAGGAAGACATTTTCTAAGTAAAATGTACATTAGATGAAGAAAATGTTTCCCTTGCTGCTTTCAACAATGGGAAAATATTGACTTTGATATTTATGTTGCCAGCAGGTGCTTTCAAAGTACAGATGATAGGGACAATCTATAGGCAAATAAGACAGTTACAAGCTTTGAAAATATTTCCATTATTACTTTCAGTCAAGAGTTAGGAGGGGGTCATCTTGATTATGCCTGTAGTAGACACTGTGACATTTTTATTTTTATAATGGCTGTATATTCTGATAGCTACATTTGAAATGGTAACAGCTGAAATTTATATGGTACTTCAAGATTTACAAAATATTTATATTCATTATTTAATTTTAACTTCACTAGAACTCTAAGTGGTAAGTACTACAAGTTAATATTAACCCATTTTACATACAAGTTAATTGAGTCTGAAACTGGGTAAGTTATCAAGGGTAAAATTTGAACCCAGATCTCTGAACTCTCACTCCAATGATTTTCCCACCATAAAACTCCATTTCTCATTAGGATGAATAGATTAAAGAAACTCTGTAACTAATTGATTCCATGCTATGTTAGCTCAGGACTAGGATCTATATGGGGTATTTAAGTGTTTTACATTAAAGAAGGCTTTAGATGAGAACTAGTAGAAATGAAAATAGTTAAGGATCTTCAATGCTCTGTGCACCAATTCCAAGAATGAGAGATTTTGAAGAATTTGGTGCTATATTCCTGAGTAAAAGAGGAACTATAACTACACATATGTGAAATATAGGCTTCACAGAAAAAGAAATAGAAGAGTAAGGTAATTAGTAAACAGTCTTTGTGAACTTGCGAAAGACTTTGGGACAAACATAGAATATATCTAAAATTGATAGAATAGTAGATTGAGAATAAAAAGAAGAAAAAGTGATTAGGATCCAAGAATTATTGAGACCTGGAAAAATTCTTAGAATTACTCTATTGAGGAAAACTGAGAACAAAAAAGAAAAGTTAAGTGACTTTACTTAAATTATGCAGGAAATAAGTACAAAACTGGGATTCAAACTCAGGGGCTCCAACTGAAAATTCAGCACTCTAACCTCTAACCTGAAGACCAGAGGTTGATGGGGTAAAGAATATTTAAATACATTTTGGTCTTTACAAGAAACCTCTCCATAAAATGTAGGAATGACATGAAAAGACTGAACAATTCTAGGACAAGCAATAATAACACTGGTTATAAGAAAGATCAAAGACCAGGTCCAGAGAAATTGCAGAGGTCCTGGAAGCTTTAGGGCTTGGTCTACTGATTGGGAGCCAGTTTTGACTTTCAAAGTCAAGTTTTGTGAGGAAGATGAACTAATGCTATGTACTAAAGAGCCTGCTGCAGCAGGTGGTGCCAGCTTACTTCTGCATCTTGTGAATAGAGCAGGCAGCTGACAAACTGCCTTTGTGCCTCCCTATTAGCTCATTTCTAAATAACCATTGTGCCTTTGAAGATGTGCTAGAAATGAGCAATAACACCCATGCTAAGATGAATTATATCAGAAATGAGCCAGATATGAAAGGTAGCATTTAGAGTACAATAATATGATTTGTACCTAATACAGTTATTTTTAAGTGATGATAATATGCAGTTTCTCAAAAGTTTTTGTTGAGAACATACCAAATATGTTTCTCTACTAGGTGTGGCTAACAAGCTAATAAGTAGGCCTAAAGTACAAGATGGAGAATTCCTAAGAAATCCAAAGGCAGTGCAATTTATGGAGAAAAGGGAGGAAAACTCTGCTGGCCATTCCCATCCTTTAGATAGAGACACTGTAGCTTATGATCCTGTACTTCCAGCTAAAAGCCAGATTTCTTAATTTTTGTATGTGTATGTGTTTCATGGATGACTTTGACAGTCTCATGAAATCTGTAGACCCCGTCACAGAATAACATTTTTAAATAAATACATAAAACACATGAGATTGCCAAGGTACCCGATTATATTGAAATGACAGTTATCAAAATATTTGACCACCGAGTTGATGAACTATAGGTTAAGAAGTGTGACAATATGTACTGATGAAATGTGAGCAACAGGCAGATTCAATCTTGCAGCATGATGAGATTCCCCAGTAGAGTTCCCTGGAAAAGTAAGGTGTGATGGAGAGGCTTAAAGTAGTTCAGAAGCAATGTCCATGATAGGAAATGAGAACATATAGAGACAACTAATAGAAATATGTAAGAACCATAACCATTCCCCAAAGAATAGTTTTCCAAAGAAAAATTGCCAATTAGTAACAATCAAATGAATGCATATTCCAAATCATTTATAGTAAGAGGAATGTGAATTAAAAGCAATCTGAGGTCTTACTCCACATGCAAATATTGGCAAAGATTGCCAAAAAATGGAAATAAGAGAAAGCACAAGGGGTTGTGGAGAGATAGGGACACTAATGTCATGCTAGAAAAGCTATGAATTGGTGTACTTATTTAAAAAAAATGATTTGTAATTAAAGTGACTAAAAACCGCATGCCTTTTGACCCAGAGATACTACTGCCAAATTCCCTTGACTGAAGAGATCAATGGTAAAAAAAAAAAAAAAATAGTGCATAGATACCAAAATATTTATCATAAAATATTTTATAGAAGCAAAGAATGAGACTCAAAGAAAATGCTCAATGATTTGGGAATGGCTAAATAAATTATTCTTTGTAAATGAATATTATTGTGCTATAAGAAATGATAAATATGACTGATACAGAAGACAGGCAGATCCATATAAACAAATGTAAAATGCAGTAAGAAGTAGGAAAACAATATACACTCTGCAACAATGTAAATGGAAACTATAACAATAAAATGACTGAAACAGAATGATGGGAGATTATAATGACTGAACTTGACTGTGAAGAAGAAATTTAAGAAGATAGCTCCCTCTTTTATTGTTTTTTATATGTATTTATGTATGTATGTATGTATGTACATATTTTGCAGAATTTGAGGACAATGGATGTGGAATGCTATTTAGACTTTTTTGATATCTTAGTTTTGCTGAATTTTAAAAATTCTTTGTTATAAAAGATGACACTCTGGGAGGTATACACTGGAAAAGTTGATGTAAAAATAAAAATCATCAATAAAACTCTTAAAAATGTAAGATTGCATTAAAATGTATACCCAATAGAACAAAAACTCTGGGAAGATTAGGGAACATCTCACTTTTGTGTGCATGTTTTCAGTGTCCAGAACAGTACTTGGCACAGAGGAAGTGCTTAATAAATGTTTCCTTGATTGAATTAATGTTCAATATGGCATTGTTAGTCTCAAGTTGTAGAATCGGTTGTATCCTGAAGGAAATCAGAATTACAAAAAAATATTCTACCCATGCTATGTAAAACATTTAAGTGAAAAATTATATATAACTGTTTATTTTAAAACTTTCCTTCTTCTCATGCTCATAAAGTACCATATAAAATTAGAGTTTGGCAGCTACAGGAGTTTCAAGTGTACTTTATGATTTTATGTGTGCAAATGTCCTGTCTTCTACAGACAATTTCAATTCCCTTAGCTCTAGTCAAAGCAAATATTTTTTTTTCTTTTAAAGTATGTTGGTACATGAATATTTCATTTGCTGTTTACACCAGTGTTCTATCAGCTTTATAATAGTCATCTTTTTCTTGAGTTCTCCCTTCAAAAGCCACGTATCTAAAATATCTCCATTTTTTTTCTGAAACATTAGCAAGAAGACAGCTTACATTTGTTTACTTTATCTCTAAATCTCCTGATATTTATTTGCAGGATTCTGCAAAAAAAAAAAAAATTCATTTGCTCCTTTAATGAAAACTTGTCATTGCTAGACCATCTTCCAAGGGAAAAAATGATATTAGACAAATGTCATATAAACACATTTTACAATGGAAGGAAATGAACTATGTAAATGACGAGCACAAATAATTTTGAAATGTGAGCCATAAGCATAGTATCCTAAGCTATTGACTTAATTTCCCTCAACTCTGAATAAATATAATCTGGATTATCAGATATAATGAAAACCAAAGTTGGTATGATTTTTTTTTTTTTTATATTTTACCTTAGCTAATCCAAATAAGAGACAAAACTGGTGAGACTGATTTTGGGTCAATATCTAAAAGTACAACATTTGGTTGATTTTAATGATTTCCAGACTCTGCTTAGTCTTAGATACCCTTGAGATGAACATCATTTTGTAGATGAGGAAATTAAATACCAGAAATGTTAAGGGGTTTGATTTGTCCAACATGAGTAAGTAAAGAAGAGTGTCAGATGAATTCAGTTCTTTTCACCCTGAATTCATTAATCTTTTTATTGTACTGTCCCTCCTCTTTACAATCCTCTACAATTATCATAGAGCAAATTATAGGTCAGAGAAAAGACTTCTAAAGAGTCAAAGATCAACCAAATATGATTGACTTTGTAAGTAATCAGTAAGATTCCATATTGCAAGAAGTGATACTTGTGGATATTGCTGTCATATAGCTATTATCTCAATCTATGTGCATACCCTTTGATCCAGCAGTTTCTCTACTGGGTCTATATCCCCTCAAAAATCATAAAAGAGGGAACATGACCCACATATGCAAAAGTTTTCATAGCATAGCATTTTATAGGGGCAAGGAACTGAAAATTGAGGGAATGCTCAGAAGTTGGGGAATAGCTGAATAAGTTATGATATATAACTGTAATGGAATATTACTGTTTTGTAAGGAATGATGAATGAGCTGATTTCAAAAAAGGCTGAAGAAACTTATATGAACTGACACTGAGTGAAATGAGCAGAACCAAGAAACCAGAAACAAGATTATGTGATGATCAACTGTGACAAACTTGGCTCATGTCAACAATGAGGTGATTCAAGGCAGTTCCAATGACTTGTGATGGAAAGTGCCATCCACATCCAGGGACAGAATTATGGAGACTGAATATGGATCAAAGCATAGTATTACTTTCACCGTTTTGTTGTTTGCTTATTTTTATGTTCTTTCTTGTATTTTTCCCCTTTTGATCTGATTTTTCTTGTGAAGCATGACAAATATGGAAATATATTTAGAAGAATTGTACATGTTTAACCTATATTGGATTACCTTCTGTATTGGGGAAGGGGGAGAAGAGGAGGGAGGGTAAAAAGTTTGGAACACAAAGTTTTGCAAAGGTGAATGTTGAAAGCTATCTTCACATGTACTTGGAAAAATAAAATATTATTTAAAAAAGAAAAAAAAATCTGAGTTTAAATTTGAACTCAGGAAGATTTGAGTCAGGAAGACTCCACAGTTCTATCCAATGTGTCATTTAACTGCTCACATATTGACTTATAAAACCAATATTATCTCTGTTGAATTGCATTTTATTATATTAATTATTTCCCAACTATATTTTATTTTGTTTCAGGCTGCATTAGGGAATGTAGGCTTGGCTCTTGCTGAATGTATATTGGACATATCTGCTCTACAAGAAGTCTACATTACATCAATATTGAATAATAGAGTGACTATTGTCTGGAGAAACTTTGGTTTAGGAGGTACGGAAATTGATGTTTGGATATGACTTTATTTCATTGCATTTATTACTGCTAATGCTGGAACAAAATTCTCAACCTTCTTCTGAATCAGTTAGAAATTATTATAGTTATTGAGACCAGGAAAGAGAGGTAGAAATTGGATCAATAGTTTAATAGGACCATGTATTGATACCAAAAGATCTTAAGAACATTAAGCTCAAATTCCTTATTTTACTGATAAGAAAATTGGGACACCAGGATATTAATGTTTGCCTTATTCAGACAAGTTTAAATCCTATTTCAACATAGGACTTAAACTTGAGTCTTCCTAGTTCAAAGTATTTCTCTTCTCTATGCCATATTTAGTGTTGAGAGTTTCTGATAAGAAACTACTCCTATCAATACAGAGCGGCACTTACTCTTCAACTTAGCTTCTTAGAATTGCCTTACAAACTGCAATGTTAAGTGACTTTCCCAGGGGGTCGCATGACTGATTTGTAGCAGAGGCAACATTTGACTTTTTTGACTTTGAAGCTTACCATCTTTATCCAAGATGCCACATTGGCTCCTATATAAATGCCAGTTATGATAGTCTATTAATACCATATTATACAAAAAAATGATATGTCAGTAAAATAGAATGCTTCTGATCAGTTTCTCACTGTGATACTTCCTTAAAACTGTGATTTCATATATATTGGTAGGTATCTCCTTCAAAGGTGTAAATCAAAAACCCAGTCACACATTGTTGATATCAGAAGGAAAAGTTGTCTAATAATGAGATATTTCTACAAGTAGATTGGATTTTCTGGGCACATAGTTGCTTCTACATTATTGGAAGAGTCCTTCAAGCAGAGACTAGATGACAACTTGTTATGTTTGCTATAGTAGGGATTAATTTTCAAATAGAAGTTAGAATAAATTACCTCTGAGATCTCTTTTCTCTCTCAAAATATGTCTAATCTTATCTAGTGTGACCTGTATATCTTTCTGCCATAAATTATTTGCAGAGGTCTACTAAATGCATCATTAATTTCTCTCTACATATCTTCATATTGAATCTCAATGGAGAAACTGCAATATCTCTAAATAGCTGACCTCTCTTTGTAGATACACTCCATTTTGTTGGTGTCTTTTATACGTCTTCAATGGCAAAATGGTACAACCAATATATACTAAACTAGCCTCTCTCCATTGTTTTTTACATTGGCAATAACCTTAATTCATTGGAGATTGTGGGATTTTGTTATTTTCAACTATATAATTTAATCAGAATAGCTAATATTTACAGAATTTAAAGTTTGCAAAGCACTTTAAAACAGTATCCAATTTGATTCTCAAATCTGATACTAATGTTATCTCCATTTTATATATGAGGAAACAGATATATTAAGTGACTTGTGCAGTGTCATACACCTCCCAAATGTCTGAAGATGAAATTGAATTAATTTGAATTAAATTAACTTAAATCTAGCCTCAAAATACTAGTTGTGTGACCCTGGCAAAATCACTTAACCCTGTTTATTTCAGTTTTCTCAACTGTAAAAAGAGCTGGAGAAAGAAATGGAATACAACTCTAAGATCTTTGCCAAGAAAACCCCAAATTGGGTCACAAAGAGTTGGACACAACTGAAAAATGACTGAACAACAACAATAACAAATTTATACATACATTTCAATCTGAATAGGAACAGGAAGACTCCAGCTTCAGCATTCTATCCATTGTACTACATAATTGAAGAAGAATATTGCTATAAAAGAGATAGGTCTTTGTTTGCAAAAAAGATAAAATCATTTAAAGTAGATTATAATTTCCCAAATTGTATTTTTTGTTTAAACAGTCAAAATAGGAATTTACTAATTATATAAAAAAGGAGGAAAGAAGAGAAGTTGTGAATGTTTATTTTTAATCTCTACCAGACTCCAGATGTTATTTGGACTATTGAACTTTCAGTTATATCTTACTAGATGGGAAGAAATGGGAATTTGCCAATAATTTTTATCATGCTGGTTCTCATTTCATTTTCATTGAAAAAGTGAATAAGAGACCTGAAGATGACTTCTCATGGTCTCATAGTTCACTCAATTTCCCTGTAGCAAAATAGTATAGAAATAATATGAAAATAGAGATTGAACCAATTCTTATAGATCTCTAGGAAAGAAGAAACAAAAATTTTCTTCCTTCATAATTTCTAGAGACTTGCAACTTTAGGAATAAGTAATTTTTGATGCATTTTTTTTAAAAGTTAGGGAAAAAAAAGATGAGATGGAATAGATGTGTACAAACTTTCCTGCACACACACACACACACACACACACACACACACACACACATACACACATGCACACACACAATATACACATACATGCATTGTCATTGTTTGGGTTGTAATGATTCCTAGTTAGTATAAATAGCAATTGTTTCTATTTTGGCCAGAGATCATGAGGGACTTCTTCTCCAGATTATCTTAAAAACAAACAAACAAAAACAAAAACAAAAACAAAAACAAAAACAAAAAACAAAGAGGTCTCTTTTTGACTCATTTTTTTTTTAACCTAGCCTTAATCACATAATGTGTGTTGATAGAAAAAGACCTTAGCTTAAAATATCTAAAATCTCTAACTGTATCTGGGACCATTTCTACTCATCCATTACATAAATGAAAGAAAAAGTGGACTGGCAGTTAAGAGATCCAGGCCCTAGACTTTGTTCTGTAATTATTAGGCCTCTATTAAATCACAACATCTTTGGACTTCAGTTTCCTCTTTTGCAAAAGGAAGTAGTTAGGCAAATTAATCTCCTGCATCCTTTTGTCCATCTGTAGTTTTGTTTTAAAAAACAAAACAAGTCCACCCCTCTCTCTCCATATATATTGGATACATGTATATGTATGTATGTTTATATACACATACATATATAAATGTATGCTTATTATATATATATATATAACTATACAAACATGCATACATTTATATACAACTATACACACATGCATATTTATATAACTATACATATATGTATATATTTATACACACACACACACATATATAAGCTAGGTGCTAGAGTGGATAGAGCACTAGAAATCAGAAAAGCTCATCTTCCTGAGTTCAAATCCAGGCTCAGACATTAAAAGTTGTGTAACCCTGGACACTTCATCTTGCTTAGTTTCATCATCTGTAAAATGTGCTGCAGAAGGAAATGCCAAACTATTCCAATGTCTTTGCCAAGAAAATCAGGTCATGAAGAGTTATACACAACTGAAAAAATGGCTATACAACACCAACAAATACATATTTATATATCTATATCTATATATAGTGGGATATCATAAAATAATTAAATCTTTTTAGATTTAATGCTAACTTAGCAAAAGATTGTTCAATTCAAATAGTCTCTACCTTTCTGAGATTATATATAATCTAAAAGCTTTCTTCCTTTTAGAAAGAGTTTTTGTCCATTTTGTTAACAGAAACACTTGTTATACCTTTTCAAAAATCATTGAGAAACAAAAAGAAAACAGCAGATATTGTAACTCAGCACTTCCTCATTAATATTTGAACCACATTCTGTGGCCCTGGATGATTTTCTACATTTTTGTCAAGCATACTTTACTGGATATGGAATCCATCATGTAATGGATAAGAGTCCCCGAAAATGTAGGGAAAAGGTTGAGATCAACATCAACAGATGAGGGGTAGGGATTTCTTTCATCTTAGTCTCAAAGGGACTCAGGAAAAATGCAATGCAGTTGTTTATTATTGTTGCCACTTTCTTCTTTTGGGATTATTGCTATGTGGAAAAATTTTAGCTCCCTAATCTCAGGATTGACTGCCCCAAACATTCATGAGGCTCACATCTGGATGAATTTGAGTGGCCAAAAGGTTATAAAAGACACTTCACATTTGTTTCCTTCTTTCTCAGTTGAGTAAATCATTAAATCCCTAATCAAGCATGTAACTGACATACTGAGACTTTTGGACAGAGATATTTATTATCTTGCCTATTTTTCAAGAGGATCTTGATAGAGATGGAGATCAGAATATTTTTTTTTTAAATCCTTGGATGGAAAGACAAAAGGGGAAAATGGAAATTATCTGAAGAGAGATTTGATTCCTACTCCTGAAGACTGAAAAATAAAATGCTGAGTATTCTTTCTTGGCACTTTTCCAAGGCTTTCTTCCTATATTCTCTTTGAATAGAGATTGCCTTCTCAGAATAAACAAAGAAAATATTAAATTTTTCTTTTGAAAAAGGCCTGGTTTGTTATATATTAACTAATATACATATATGCATAAATCTATATATCTATACATATATACCACATATACACATGTGCCAAATGAATTGTGTGTGTGTGCGCATGTGCACATGAACATCTGGATGGAAGTAGAATATTCATTATCTGTTTATCAGAATCTAAAGTAACCAATTAGGCCTAGATCACTGTCCCCACTTTCCAAATGGGAAATTATTTTTAGCCATTTTCTCCACAATCTCTATGCACAGTCTTTGAACGTTCCTATGAAATATAACAAGCTATGTACCTTACCTAGGAAGATGCTGACATGAGCTGGAAAAAGAAGCTTTCAGAATTGATAACTTCTTTAAAAATCTTACTTTTAAAAGCCATAGTTTGTGGCTGAGAACCTTAGTCTCACTCATAGGGCAATTATCCAAGCCTGGGGTATGGCACAAAGGAAATAACCTACAACTGTCATTTCCCAGTTTCCACAGTGTGTGAGGTTGGGGGGAGTGGGGGAGTATATGTATGTATGTATACTATATGTATGTATGTATACTATATGTGTGTGTATGTATGTATGTATGTATGTAAATAGTTACAGCCATCCTTTTGAAACCTGCCATTTGACTGAAACCTATTTTGTTCCTCAGCAAAATAAGCTATATTTTCTAATGTTTTATGGCCTTATAAAACCTTGTGAAGTTCTTTCCACTCCTATGAGTCTACCGAAACTTAAATTTTGCTAACTACTCTGCTTGTGTCAAAGATCAGAGATAAATCAGAAATGGAAAGATCCTTTCATGACTAATCTTATAAATGGATAGGGTGTGTTCTGTCATAGTACCATCTCTATTTTGTTGGAGAAGGCTTTAAGTTATAGCTTGAGGGATCCTCTATTAGGTATCCTTTGGGGAGTTATCCACAATTAGTCATGGGGCTAGAAGAGGTTGGGAGTAGCAGGAGAGGGGTTCCTTCTCTTTTATAAAAGTGCTCTGTTTTGCAATTTCTAGGATTGGAATTAAAGAATTCTTATTATTTTAAAAATTCAGTTTATATTATGTTGAACAAGTTTCTGCCAAGTTTCTGAATATGGCTCCTCTCCCTTCTTTTTTTTTTCCCTCAGGAAGATTCAGAATGAAAAATTCTAAACTAGAACTAATAAACTTTACCATACTCGTTGAGAACAGATTAAGGGAAATATCAACATATCTACAAAATAGGTTTTCATGTAAAACATAAAGAGGAAAGTCATTTCAAGGTCAAAACTGTATGTGTATGTGTATGTATGACAACTCCATTACTCATTAGCTATTGAAAATGAAGCAGCCAAATAATAATCTTGTTAAAAGTTCTAAGTCTATACTCAAGCAAGATGATATCCTTAGATAAGAAGAATGTATTCCAGTCTAATAGCTCAGGTCTACTCGGGGTAGTTGTCATTGCTTTCATTTGTCCCACCCCATTTTCAGTTTTCACAGTAGCAGTTTTCATGACAAAGACAAAAAGAAACAACTAAAACATTATTTGGGGACTTTCTGAAATGTCCTCATTCAATGCAAGACATGATGGTCTACGTCAGAAAGCTGAACTAAGCACTGGCTCTAATTTTACATTAGTTACTTCTCTCTAGGCTTCAATTTACTCAGCAGCTATTTCTTGCTTGTTTTAATAATCTTATAATTTCAAATCAGAACTAAACAGCATAGTATCAAGTATCATTTTGCCTAATTTATATCTTAACTGAAATTCTCTGCTTTCCTTCTTAAGTACCTCACCAATGGAAAACCCAGTACCTCCCAAGTCAGTCTAGTATACTTCTGAAAAATTAGGATTCTTAGGGAATTTTTACTTGCTTTGAACTTATCAGTTTCTCTACAGTATTCACTATGCTACAAGTCTTGTCTTCTGACATGAAGCAAAACTGGTCTGATTCCTTCAGACATTTGTAAAGAATTATCATACCTTCATACACTTCCCTTCCAAGAGTAAATACAAAAGAGCATTACAGATTGTTATGATATTATACAAGTATTGTTTAGGCTCAGATTTGTATAGATTATGTTAAATCTCCTTCCAATTCTGAAGTGCTGTGCATCCTTCCCAAAATTATACAATCTACTTTTTCATTAAATTCCAACCTGGACATATTTATTGTTGAGCACAGAATCTCTAACATTAAATTTTCACATAAATCTGAGATATTTTGCATGTGGATGTTCCTCTCAAATACTGTATATCACAAAACCATCCATGTCTCCCTGTCCTATGCAACTCTTCCCTAAATCCTCCCATAAATTGGCCACAGGGAGGTGAGCAACTTGTGGAGGGTCTCGTTCACTTCTGTTGATATCGAGAGAAGTGGGGCTGTCTATTGGTTATCCCTCACTTTTGCCAAGTGACCAGACCATTTTTTTTTCAATAATACATTTCTGTGATGACATTCTTTATCCTGCCAGAGAGTCCTGCTCAGATGCCTCATTGAATACTCAGATTTTCAGTATGGAAGTGATACTGGGATCTTGAAGTCTATGTCAGGGGACTAGAGGCTCTGGGATATTCTGCTTAAACTGAAAAGACCCTGAGTCTAGTCAGATTACAGATTAGGTCTGCTTTCTGAGGAATAGCCTAGCTAACTACAAAGAGATTTCTGACCAATAGCTCAGTTGCTGGTAATAAAATCTTTGACCATGGCAACCTATAAAAGAGGGACAAATACAAACTGGCACTTAGACATATACTACTACCTTCCACTTGCACACTATATTATAAAACGGGGCAAAAAGTGATAGGACTTATATCCATGATAGCTCTTAATGAGGAAGGATCCTCACCAATTTAAGCTTTGATGAATTTTTTTCTATTTTTCCAGGAGAACAGACTTATTCAAAGTAACAAATCCAAATTGGCTCATCTGAAATGGATCTCCACCCTGGCATTAATTCTTTGAATTAAACTTTTACTTATCTTTTATTGTGAATAACTATCTTTGGGCTTAAGATATAACCAAGCCATTGGACTTGGATAAATCTCTACTTATTCCTTCATCTTTACTTGTTTCATTGTCCTTCCCTAAAAGTCTAGTTTCCTTTCTGAGTTGTCTTTTTTCAAAGCTTCAAGCATAGGTGGCTATACATCTGTATCTTGAAGAAACCCAAATGAGGATGAAGTTCAATCATGTTCATATATTGCTTAATATATAATCATTATTTTAGCTAGGTGGGATTTAGAGCTAGGTGGGATCTCAAGATAGAAAAGATCATCTAATTGATCTTCTTTTATTTTACATATAGAGAAACTGAGTCCCAAAGAGGAATGAAGCAAATTTATGATAGGTAAGTAACAGTCTGTTTCTGTCTTATGGACGAGATATAGTTCTCTTTCCAATATAGTATCTTTCATTTTGTGGATCACAAGAATAAAGGGAATATAATTATCAAATGATTATAACAGCAAAATATCCACCATTTACTAGAGGCTTGGTGATAGATTTCATTTAAGGTATTTGCTAAAGCTATTACTTACATTTGGATAATAAATGCTTTTGGGTTTTTTGGCCATTCCTTCATACTTTCATCCATACATTTATATTAAATTTATATTTTAACCAAATTAATTTGATTTTTCTAAACAACAGATTTGAGATGCAAACATGAGATAGTGAGAATCGAGCTCTTCCTGAAGCCAGGAAGAAATTCAAGTCTTACCTTTTACATACTCATTGGATAATTGTGGGCAAATTGCTCCATCTCCTAATTGTCTAGAATGAGTGGTTTTCAAACTTTTCGGTTTCAGAACACATTTACACTATTTATCTAGGCTATAGCTAGTGATAACAACTATACAGAAATTAAAATGTCTTAGTATTATTCTGAAAATAATTTTTACTCTACAGGTCCCTTGAAAGGACCCCAGGAAATGCCAGCATTTCCTTGACAACACTCTGAGAACCATTAGTCGAATGACTCTTTAAGGATACATGTTACTAAGAAAATGTGGCCTGCTTTGGTAGAAGTCATTTCTTATTCTGATGAAATCACAGATCTAATCCCTTTCCCTATCCCATACAACAGTAATACACACACACACACACACACACACACACACACACACACACACACACATATACACACACTAGATTATAATATCCTAGAAACCATGTTGAAAACATTTCTTGTAATCTCATCCTTACATTTCTATTTAGGTCATAAAATGTTCCAACTTAAAAGGGCTCTTAAACTTCATCTAAACCAATTTCGTTTTTGTTTTTTTTTAAAGGAAACAGACATACAGAAGTGAAATGACTTGCCTAATGTGATACAAACTGATGGCAGAAGTGGAACTAACACTAGGGTCATTTGACTTCTGGTCCCCTGGGAATTTCTCCATCATACTCTTCTCGATATTTATGCCTCCCTTGGGCAAAGCTCAAAAGGGCTCAGTATTCCACCATCCACTTAATATGAACTATTTACAACTAATAGAGAGATAATGTCTGTCTTTCTCTCTCTCTTTCTTTTTAACCTTTTTAAGCCTGCTCTGTGATCAAAACCTGTTGACAGTTTGGATAGTTATGCTGAATTACATGTCCCCTAAATAATGTTTCCCAAGTCAATAGCTTGCATCTTTGTAGCTTTCATGTTTTTAAAGAAATAATGAGACACTATCCCCAGTGGAGAAAAGTCACATGTCCCATTTCATTTTATAATACTGCTATTTACAGTCAGAGAAGCACCAGAGCATGCTTGCATGTAAAAAGCTTTGGACTTGGTTTTTGTTCATTTAATTTAAAGAGAGTTAAACAGATTAAATTTAAGTGTAAGCAAAAAAACATAAAATGGGGAAATCGATCCAGGATGAGAAGATTACAATTATAATGGAAACACTGCCAAAGTCATCACAGACAGTGGGTAGGAAGATAGTGTTGTAATAATTGCTTGTAATAGCTATTGTCTTTAACCAAATTTATATTGCCAACATTAATATTCCTCACAACATTAAATAATCAAAAATATGTACAGAAGGAAGTCTGTTTTTTCCTAGCAATTCCAATGATAGATTTGGGTGTTGTTCCTTTATTTTTCATTGAATCTTACCAAAACAGTCAGGAATAATGGGAAAAATGCAAAACAAAAAAGAAGACTTCCATGTTGTGACAAAGCAAAGAAAGAGTTCTGTAAACTGGCATCCAAATCGTCTTTGGATTAGGTATCCTACAAGTTAGGACATGAAATTTCATTTCATGTAAAATCCTGGTCTTTTAAGTGGAGGAAAAAAAAATGAGCAAAACTAGATTGTAAAAGTAAACTCTAGCAAGCCAATAGGAACACATTCTTAGCAAATACTTGTTGGCTTTTTGTTTTCCAAGGATTTATATTTATTCAGATAGATCAGCACTCACTCTCTTATCCATACCTTTCCTTTGCTCCCATCCCTTTTCAGCCAGTCCTTATCATTTTCAGGTCTCACACAGAGGAATACCATTCAGTTTTTCCCAAGTCAGTGCCTTCTAATTCCTTTCCAAAAATAAATATACTTTATTTATAGGACTAAAACTCCATCAAAACCAACCAACTGTCAAATATTTACTAAGCACCTATTAATGCCTGACATAATGCTATTTTCTAGGGATTCAAAGATAAAAAAATATATACAGTTCTTTCTTTCAGGGATTTTGTGATTTTGCATTCTTTTTTTTTTTTTTTTTCCTGAGGCAACTGGAGTTAAATGATTTGCCTAGGGTCACAGAGCTAGGGAGTATTAAGTGTCTAAGGACAGATTTGGACTCAGGTCCTCCTGACTTCAGAGCTGGCGAGTTTGCAGTCTTTATAATCTATAAGACTTTGGCTTCTTTCTCTTCTTAATGCAAAGCCACAACTCTACTATGATATAATTTATTGAAAGGTACAGAGAATACAGGAATCTGCTGTTCTTATTGTTTGTTGGCCATACTTTTTTTTTTTTTTTATATTTAATAGAATGTAACAAGATTTGGCAGATATCTTAAATGTCATCATCACCAATGTGGGAGATATTTAACACTTGCTCCTAAGAGAAAGAAAACTTGTAAATGTATAGACATTCTGTAGAGCCAACCACAGGATTGGAAACAACCTTTTTTCATTGATTAGATAGTTGGAACTGTGTAAATTTAAAACTATGTGAAAAAGACTGTCTTGTTTATTCTCCTTCATTGTCATTTAAGGTCTTCTTAGATTCATTCACTCAAAGTAGATGATACCATATGGTAAAAATAAATGGGCCTAAGGGCCACCTGCAACTCCTCTGTCTTAACTTTTATCATCCCAAGAAATTGTTTCTGTTATTGTGGTTGTTTGTTTGTTTGTTTGTTTGTTTTGCTCTTATCTTCTTTGAGCAGAGTCTCTGACCTGGGAGCTTGAGTTTTAGGTTGTTTGTTTAGGAACACAAGATTCCTAGTTAGATGCTGCATCCAACCCAGCAGGGAAGCCATGAGGAGCTACAGGCCAGAAACCAAGCCCAGAGTGACCTTGAAATAGGACTTCATGGAATACTATGTAGGAATGGAGCTGAATTCTTACCTTCAACACAGCCAATACTAAAGTTCAGATGAGAGATTATGCCCCCAAAGTTTTGAAGGAAATGTTTATATGCTTTTGCAAACATAAACTAGGATGCTAGTCACTAGGTCCCTAAAATTAAGGAGAATACAATAAGTTAACAAAAGAAAAGAGACCCCCCCCCCCAAAAAAAAAATACAGAATATCGGAGAAGCCTGGGGATAGTGGGGGAGAAATAAGAGACCTGGACTTCAGAAGGAAAACTATTACAAATCGATATCACAAGAAGCAAGATGTTGCCTTAAAGGTTTCCTTCCCTACAATACCATGTTATATGAAAATCATATCATATTACTTGGACAAAGCAACAATTATAACTTATTTTTATTTACCCTCTCACTTAATATGAAGTAAATCATAAAACAGAGAGAGGTATATTTGCCAGAAATGCTTGCTACCTTCAATGATTATGTTCATTGCTGGGTCCAAAGAAAAGAAAGATTCTATAGATGAAATGCTTTATGCCCCCATCCTAAGCATGTCAGAAACTTCTAAATGATATCTAGAATAACTTTTTAAAAATACATCTTGGACATGGCTCTCTTCAACAGTGAGATGATTAAGACCAATTCCAATGTTCTTGTGATGAAGAGAATCATTTTCATCCAGAGAGGTTTGTGAGAACTGAGTGTGGTTTACAACAAACATTTTCAATCATTTTGTTGTTGTTTGTTTGCATTTTATTTTCTTTCTCGTTTTTTTTTCTAGTCTGATTTGATTTTTCTTGTGCAGCAAAATAATTCTTTAAACATGTATGCATATATTGGCTGTAACATATATTGGACTAGTTGCCATCTATGGGAGGGGGTAGGCAAAGGAGGGGGAATTGGAACACAAGGTTTTGTGAGGGTTAATGTCACAGAATTATCCATGCATATGTTTTGAAAAATAAAAAGCTTTAATTTAAAAAATGCATCTTAACCACCATTATAGGAAAAACCAAAGAGATAATAAATGCCTCCAGTCCAAAGATGCGCCTTCAGATAGAAAAATTATAGAACTGGCTCATATGTATATGTATCTTATATAGTCACTACAAATGCATAATAAAGTGGATGAAGAACTGAATATAAGGAAGACAGTGGAGTAGCTTTTTCATTTGGGAAAAATGTGTGGTATTTTAAAAAATATGTGTTTTTCTTTTGGTAATTATAACTGGAATAATAGTCCACAAGATATAAAAGTTGTAGGTCACCCAAAGGACAACAGCAAGATTTATAGAGGGAATATATATGCTGCATTATAATATTATTGAAATACTATATACCAGGAGTGATTTTTAAAAAGAGGTAACAGAAATACGAGTACCAGAAAAGAAAGGAAGAAAAGTATGTAACGAACTTAAGGTACTTCTGGTCCCTTGGTATTTGTAGGACATCATGAGATCAAGTAAAGATCCGCAAATGGTAAGTGGACTCTTATAAAAGATTTATAAAGAAAGACATACTGAAGAGTTGTACAGAATAAAAAAGTGTAGAGTTGTAAATTCACCTGAGTAACTTAAAAAATACATTCTTATTTAAAGGAAACATGTACATTATACAGAACCAAATTTCCTCATTGAGACAAAATTTTTGATGGTTCTACCACTGTATATTCATTCCATTATGTTTTAGGATATATAATTTCATTAAGTGAGGCTAGTATTAAAACAGACTGTTCCTTTGCAGTACAAATATGCAATTTGGAGAATATTCATCTGTTTCATTGAGTCCAAACAAGAATTTATTAGTCACTTAATATATGCAAGGAATTGTATTAGTTGTTGAGGGCACAAAAATATAATATAATAATCTTTGGATTCAAATTTATATTCTAATGGTGACTAATATGGACATATTTATTATATGTTTATGATAATAAAAGGTAGAATAGGTAGAGAAAAAGAAGAGTCAGCAAATGTTTTAGAAAAATCTCAGAGAGAACACTTTCAGGAGGGGTTGGGCTGGAGGGAGAAGTAGTTTGGGAAAGACTAAATATTTTGTTAATTATTTAATCAAATGCTTACTTTCAAAAGAGTAAGACCCTTTATATCATTCACCCAGAGAAAGGCCATAATGTAAATAAATTTTAGGGTTATACTTTGATATTTCTTGAGAAAAGTTTTTTTTTTTTTTTTTTTTTTTTTTGTTGTTGTTGTTGTTGCAATCTTTCTTTCTTTTTTTTTTTTTTTCCCCTGAGAATTTTCTTTATTACTCGAAAGGGGAACATGATGATTCAAAGCCAGGATCCTAAAATTTTCTTTAAAAACTTTTTGAGGAGGATACTGGGACTTCCTATTTCACTTATGATAGAAATGTAGCAAGCTCAACCCCAGTGCCAAATGGTGGCCCTTCATCATGGTGGAGCTCACCATAATGCTGCCAGACTTAGCTCATACTTTATCCTGGCTATAATTCAGAACTCCTCAGGGTGAGTGATCTACCAGCCTAAGGCTCCACAACAGTAGAGATTATAAGCATGCACCATCATGCAGAGCCAATTAAACAAAATTAAAATGGGAATTGTAATCCTACTACAAGTTGTCATTGCAAATATAAAACTCAACAAGAGTGGGAAAAAAGTATCTTCAATCCAAATGTGATGCACATTCTAATTTTTCCATCTCCAAAAAGTTGTGAAGCTTAGTCACACTTAAGAAATGTCACTCATTCTTTTTGCCTGATGAATATTTCACCAAAATCCCAAAGGAAAATTAGTAAGAAGGCAACCCGACTCCTACCAGCTAAGGATGAATCCATTTCACTCATCTATGGGCCCATTCATGACATAATCATAAGTATAATGTTTCCCTTCCCTTTTATATTTATGTAGCTCTGGGAATATCTTTTGCTATTGCTAACTTTCTGGGAGTGATATGCAATGCTTTGGCAGGCATGAGTGGAGGGGACATTATTATTAATTATTCTGGATCACTGTCAGTTTGGGGAAAGTTAAAGTTTCAGTAAGTGTTATCAGTTATCAGATTTGGCTCAGTCTTACCATTTCATCCCTATAGAGGACTGAGCACAGCATGTCGACCCTAGACACTTATAGGAAGCTGTATACACAGTAAAACAAGCAGGCACTTAAATTCTCCAGAATGGATCTGCCAACAAAGTACTTAATAAGTCTGGTTTATTCATCAGCTATTAGCATTTTGCTAAAGTAATGCAAAGCTAACAATCTGCTGAACTTTGGGGCAAAAGTAAATTAACCTCTTGCATACCTACTGGCAATCAAAAGTACCTTATAGACAGATTCTCACTGATGGTAGATCTCATTGGTGAAATTTGCTTGAGAATGATCAGAACAAAACACTATAGCATTGGAATTCAGCTGGACACTCAGCATACAAGTTTTACTTTTTCCTAAAGACCAGTGCTATTTTATGAGATTTTCATTAATAGCTGACTTATGCAGTGATATTATTTTTTTGCACCAAAAGGAGCATGGATATTGTTATGGACTTAAGTGACTGAAAGTAGTTTATAAATATCATTATATTAGCTTCTTCAAAATCTTGTTTAGGAAAGGGCCAAATATACTTTTATATATAAATATAATCTAATATATTACTACATGGAAAGGATGGGAAAATATGGCAGATTGAGAGAAGGAAAATGACACAAAGAGAAGCAAGAGAAATGGGAAAACAATAGTCACAACAACTGGAATTATGTAAACACAATAACATTAAAGTGAAACTTATTAATCGCAATGATCAATTTTTGATCCAGAGAATGAATAAGTAAATGAATTTCCTTATTTTTGAACAGGTAGGAGAATATAAAGGAAGCATTAGCATGTTGGATAATGAAAAATTTATTGAATTTAATGGATGAGGGCCTAAGTTCAAATCCTTTCTCTTCCACTTAGAACATGTTAATGTGTTCTCTGAGTCTTACTTTTCTCATCTATAAAATGAAGGGATTGAACTAGATGACTTCCATGGACACTTTGAATACAATTTGAAGATAATGTAACTGTTGTGTATACTGTCCATATATCAATATGCTGGTTGAATTTTCTTTACTGTTTGTCTTTGTTTTGGGAAAAACAAGTAGGAGAGGAATATATTTAAAAATGAGAGGAATATTAAAAAAAAAAAAAAAAAGAATTTATAGGGCTTCCTCACCAGAAAATTCTCTAATTTGTTGGAACATCTAATAAGCAAATTAGGAGTATAAGGAATTAGAAGAGCATAGATCTGTCAGATCTATGCAAAAGAGAAGAATTTTTGACCAGAGAGAAAGTATTATGAGATGAAATATAGAAAATGGCATACTACAGTGCTATAAGAAACGACATGTTGGATAATTTCAGAAAAATCTAGAATTACTTACAGGAACTGATGCTAAGTAAAATGAACAGAACCAGGACATGTATCAGTAACAGCAGCATTATATGATGATCAACTATGAATGACAGCTCTTCTCAGCAATATAATAATCCACAACAATTCTACAAAAGGGGTAGCATGATAGAAAATGCTACCTACATCCAAAAAAATAACTCATAAGAGTCTGATTACAGATCAAACATTACTATTTTCACTTTATATATAGATATGTATATATTTTTTCATTTTTGTCTTTCACAACATGGAAATATGTTTTTCATGATTGCATATACATATCAATTTTTTTTTTTTTTTTACCATTTTAGGAGGAGCAGGGAAGGGAGGGAAAATTTGAAACAAAAACTTTAAATTAATGCTAAAATTGTTTTACATGTAAATTATTTAAAATAACAAAAAAAAATAAACATTCTTTTCACTGGCTTGGCAACATGCAATCTAGAGAAATTATTTTGTTCTATTAATATTACATAACATACATTGTTGGAAACATAAGATATGAAAACTTATCTTTCCATTTTCCAAGTATTATTTTGGGCAATTTGAATGAATGGTTTTTTGTCCAGATGTGAGTTTCAGGTTAAAAATAAATTAGTTACCAAATATATTGTTAAATATGTGTTCAACTGGGGTCTACAAACAGTTTCATCACAATTTCTTGACTATATAAATGTGTCCAGCTTTCATAGATTAGTAAATAATTCCCCTTCCCTAGTAATAAAAATACATTGACATGATAGATCATCCCCTTGCTGTATTCTATCCTCCCTTATCTCTCTCTGTATCTCTCTCTCTCTATCCTTTCCTTTATGTCTCCCACCCTTTTTCTCTTTCTCTTCCATCTTTTCCTTCTCTTTCTCTCTTATTCATCTTTCTACTTCATTCTCTTCTTTAACAATTAATTTGTTCTTTTAAAATTTTTTCAACATTCAGTTTTGATTGTTTTGTGGATTTTAAAAATTAATATTGTTGTAGTTTTTGTCTCATTAAGTTAGCTAATAAATCTTAATTAAATCACTGCCCTGTGCTGGGCACTGTACTTGGCACAATTGTGTATGTTTTCTGGGCTTTTCTGAATTCTCTATACTTCACTTTAAGACAACCTTTCCATGTTTCTCTGATTGTCTCATGCTTCTTTTTCTTTTTCTTTTTTCTTTTAACAAAGATTTACCGAAAATTTAGGGAAGAAAAAAAAAAGATGAAAAGGAAATTTATATAATAAATGTATTATATATTCAAAAGGAATATGCTTGTTATTCTTTACAGCACAGAAATCTTCCATTACATTCATATGCTACAATGTGTTTGGCCATGTATCAACCTATGAGCATCTACTTTGTTCTCAGTTCTTTGCTGCTCTAAACAATGCTGCTCTCAGGTTTTTTGTTTGTTTGTTTGTTTGTTTTTGGTACATCCATGGATTCTTCAGGATGTTTCACTCATTTCCTCAATCTCTTGTATGATTCCAAGATCTGATATGGATTATTACAATTGTTAAGCATTACAACTCATACCTACCCCAGCCCCAACATCCTCTAAGCTGAAGAAGGTATGATAGAAGTTCTAGCAATGATGAGCATAAGGCAATGGTAGAAAACTCCCTTTTCCTTTTCCCTGTCTGAAAGTGACTGATTCCATTGCACTGATCTTCACTCCAAGACCTTTCCACAAATGCTTTGTCAATGGTTTGCAAGTTGTAATGGCAAAAAAAAGGAACTAGGTCACTGAAGATGCAACATATTCAAAATGTCACAGCACAAAATGGACTCCATGCCAAATTAGTCCAGTTGGATCCAGTGTTCGATAGGCCATTTCCCTTATTTGTCCCACTAATGATGTTCCAACTCAGCTGCTACTATTATTCATCTGTTGATTGCTCCCAGAACTTGGAAATATGTAGGCAATGTATTCATTTGGGAGCTTTGTTTTCTTGAAAATTATCTGCTGCTGCATTCAGAGGCTGTTCAACACAGAAATACCCATGGATTTTGAAAATTAAAGAGGTATTTCTGTGGAGATGGTAACTATGAAGCACCAGACGACGTACCAGATCACAAAATAATCAGGACAAGAAGGCCAGAAGAAAACCAGAAACGGAGGAATATTGAAAATCAGCAGTAGTCCTCAAAAAGGCTTGATCCATTTTGTGTCTCCTTTATCTTGCTTTTTATTTTTGCTTTCCTGGGGAGCTGTGTCTTAGAGAAAATCACAATATGCTTTTGCTGCAGGCCAAGGTTTGGTTTCCATAGTTTAAAATGTGAAGAACAAGAATATAAAGTAAAAGTGACTAAAGTAGGGAAAGGAGATGACCCTGATAAAGAGGACAGAAGCTATGCATACTTTGTAAATCAAGTAGAATTTTATTTAAATTAATGATTTAATAGACTGTGATTAAAAACAAAAATAAAATCAATTCCACAAATTTTAAGTTTTGACTGTGCAAAGCACCATGGGGCTTTGGGAATACCACAATTTTTTAATGATATAGGTCGTTTTTAGAGAACCTTCACTCCAAAGGAGAGAAAAACAACAAAACATACTGGATCTGGAATTTGATGACCTGGGGACAGGATATAGTGAGATTTAGAATGCTAAACTTCTAATCACAAGACCTATGTAATCTCTTTGATCTTTCTTGTGTGATCCTGGTCAAATAACCTCTTTGAACATCTGATTGCTCATTTGTGAGAAGATATTGAACCAGAAAAACATTTAAGTTTCTTTTTGACTCAAAATCTGTTTTACTGTTTTATAAACTGGCTTCAAGCCTAGTTTCTGCTGACTTTTACATGTGAAACCTGAAGCAAGCACCTCACATCTAAATTTGCATCTCTATAAAAGTAGGTGATAAGGTTATCTGGCATCTAAGTTGTCTTCCAAATCTAAATCTATCATGCTGTGATCCTAAGAAAAATGAGAGAGGTTCCAAAGAAGACTCCAGACAAAATTCATTGTGAAAGGAGACATCATTTGGAGATTGAGGAGGAAGTTAGAATAGAAAGAATCTTAGAAAATCTCATGGAGCAGCTCTTCTGTGAGTGGGGCTTTGAAGTAAAGAAAGAACATTAACAGATGGAGATAGAGAAGGCATGGAACAAAGAAAGCATGATGAGAATGGAGGATGGAAAAAAGTTTGCCTGAAAATCAGACAATATAAAAGGAGATTTAATAATTCAAGATAAGGCTGTAATAGGTATATTGGATCTGAAATAAGGGGATCTTGAATTCCAAAGTAAGGTGTTTTTACTTTAATCAATTAGCTATGGGGAGCTATAGAGAGTTATTAAGTAGAAGAGCAGGATAATTATAATGTTACATTAGGATGTTGGATGTTGATATGGTAAATGGATGAGAGATAGAGAGAGAGAAAGAGAGAGAGAGGCTGATAAAGAGAGGAAAGAAAAAAGGAGAGAAGAAAAGGAGAAAGATACTGACAAGAAACAGAAATTCATAGGAAGGAAGAGATGAATTGAAGGAGACACAGAGAGTGGGAAAACGAAGGCAAAATGATGACAGTTTTTCAAGACTCCAATACTAACATTTGTCTACTGCACCACCCTGCAAGATATCAGCATGGTGCAATGGTTGCTAGGCATGGGTCCATATACTACCTCTAAAACTTAACTAGCAGTGTGTCTTAGGGCAAATCATTTAACTTCAATTCACCTGAAGCAACTCTCTAAGACTTATCTATTAAATCTACTAAATAGACAATTTTGAGCAAGCATAAGTGAATTGTCTCACTGGAATATCTAATGCTAATTTTTTTTTAATAATTATAATTTTTTTATTGACAGTACATATGCCTGGGTAATTTTTTACACATTATCCCTTGCACTCACTTCTGTCCCTATTTTTCCCTTCCCTCCCTCCATCCCTTCCCCTAAATGACAGACAGTTTCATACATGTTAAATATGTTATAGTATATCCTAGATACAATACATGTATGCAGAACCAAACAATTCTTTTGTTGCACAGGGAGAGTTGGATTCAGAAGGTAAAAATAACCTGAGAAGAAAAACAAAAATGCAAACAGTTCAAACTCATTTCCCAGTGTTCCTTCTCTGGGTGTAGCTGATTCTGTCCATCATTGATCAATTGAAACTGAGTTAGATCTTCTCTTTGTCAAAGAAATACATGTAAGAAATATCTTTGTCAGAGTAAATTTATCTGTAGTCCCAATAAAATGTAATTTCTGAGATAAAGTGATCAAATTTAATGTTGCTTCTTATTTTCTTTTTTACATTGTTTTTATTATTATAGCTTTTTATTGACAAAACATACACATGAGTAATTTTTCAACATTTACCCTTGCAAAAACTTCTGTTCTAACTTTTTCCTTCCTTTTCTCCACCCCTTCCCCTAGATGGCAGATAGTCCCATACATTTAAATGTGTTAAATACAATGCATGTATACATATTTAGACAACTGTCTTGCTACACAAGAAAAATCAGATTTAGAAAGAAGGTAAAAATAACCTGGGAAGAAAAATAAAAATGCAAGCAAATAATAACAAAAGAGCGTAAATGCTATGTTGTGGTCCACACTCATTTCCCAATGTTCTTTCACTGGGTGTAGCTGGTTCTGATTTGGATCCTCTCAAAGTTGAAGATAATTACTTCTTATTTTCTTAATCTTATTAAATTCTTAATAGTCTTAAAAAGAACTTTTTTTTTGTTATTTTAGTAATTTAATGATTGGATTTTAAGAAGATGTACATTCAAGTAGAGCTTTCCATTTAACAAAATGTGTTAGGATCCAATACAATAAACCTACTAAACTTTATTATTTGAAGGCACTCTTGCCTACTCTAGAAAATCAAACAATGAAAAAAAAATTTTCCTCATGATCTTACAATCTAAAAGAGGTATTTTACTGTTTACTACTGGGTAGTATACTTGTGTAGGCAGCACATTAAATGGACATGGCTCTATTTTTCAGCAATTGTCATTCACAGATGCTTTTAAGGTAACCATGGAATTTTCCCATAGTAGATGGATCATAAGGTCATTAGGTCAGAGATATCTGGATTGTAAAGGATCTTAGAAGTTTTACAATCCAACTTTCTCATTCTAAAGCTAGAGAAAACAGTCTAGGGAAGGAAAGTGACTTAGCAGAAATCAGACAAGACATATCTTACAGAGCTTGGATATAAACTTCAGTTCTCTGACACTAAGCCCAGAATTCTTTCTCTTCCTGCACTCAAAGTCTTTGATTCTATGAGCTTTCCAGCTTATATAGTGTTCAAAAGAAAGAGAATTCTCACCAAAAAAAAAAATAATGCTTGTTGCAAGGCACATCTGAAGAAATTTCTTGCACTCAAATCCTTTTTTTTATTTTTAAAAGAATTTCTGAAATTTGGAATTTGGGGGAAAGCTATCATCGATGACTAAGCCTTTTGATATAATTTATAGTTAAGAGGAGTGAAGCAATATTTTACTTCTACTATCCTTTAAAAATTGTTCTTCTAATATCCTTAAAAATCATTGAGATGAGAATATGAATGGGTCTTCAAGGAACTGGTTATTTGTTTCTTGCTGCACTAGGATAAGTTTATGCAGTTCCAAATGATCCCGTTGAGTTTTATACTGATGTTAATCTAGTGAATTGAGAGCAACTTTATACAGGGAAATTATGCCCATTAAAATACTATTTCATTTGTCAGTTGCAAATTTACTGATGAAACTCATTATACCAAGGATAAATTGGAGTTCTTCATTTTAAGTGGGCTGTCCCTGTCAAGTTTAAAAATATAGTTTTGAGTTCAATGTAGACATATTTCTGACCAGTGACAAATTATTTGTATGGTTTCTACTGGAAATGGAAATAGGCACTAGTCACCTAGGAGCTCATTGTGTGATACTAGCCAGAGAAAGTCTATTCCGTAGATGCAAAGTGTCTAAAGCTATGGTGATTTTGGACTAAAAGAGAGGAGGTCATTAAACTTTGTACCCAGGCTATTCTATAAGACTAAGTTATAGAGTCATCACTATTAGCTTGCATTGATATATGGAGTTTTACTGATTGGAAGATTCCTCTGTCAGTGAAATAACAAGTCTGCGTTATCCCAGAAAAGTGCTAGTTTAAATGAGGCATCTGAACTACTAATATATAAAAGTGAATTTGTTACCAACAAATAGGAATTTGTTAAATAATTCCCTTGCTTGATTTGTCTTAATATGATGGGTGACAGAAGCAAATGTATAATAAAGACCTATGAGAAATCATACAAGGATATGTAATAAGGAAATGATCCTTGGGGACTTAAGCATTATTATCTGAAGAGCTGTCTATTAGAAGAGACCCCTGATGGACAGTGTAGGAAAACACAGTTGTGCCCATTTGGACAAGTCCATCAGGAATAATACATAAGCCTCTAACAATATAAATACTATCTAAAATGTAGATGTAAATGAAACATGGATTTCATCTACTATCCACAATGATATTGAGCTTATCATTAACAGCTAACACTATATAAAGGAGATAACAACTTTCTATTTACTGTTACAACCAAGTCTACAATCAAAATAAACAACCAGCTCAAAACAAAATAATTTCATAGGTAATCAATTACTTTGAGTGAAAAACTTTAAAAAAGATTCTCTAAATAAGAAATATTTTTGAAAAGTATGTTAGTAAGGTAAACTGAATTATCCCCACAGGTCTGCAAATTAACACAGTTACTGAGATAATAATAATTATAATTACAGTAATGATCATGATGATAATTTTATATGGGAGAATTTACATGGGAAGAAACTGGAGCAAACAGAGTTTAAGTTATCTGCAAAAGAAACTGGAAACTGAGTGGATGCCCATTAGCTGGAAAGTGGCTGAATAAGTTATAGTTATATGAATGTTATGGAATATTATTGTTCTATAAGAAAAGATCAACAGGATGATTTCAGAAAGACTTAGAGAGACTTACATGCACCAATGTTAAGTGAAATGAACAGAACCAGGAAATCATTGTACACTGCAACAAGAAGATTATATGATGATCAATTCTGATAGATGTGACTTTTCAACAATGAGGTGATTCAGGCCAATTCCAGTGGTCTTGTAATGGACAGAGCCATTTGTCTCTAGAGAGAGGACTGTGGGGACTATGGATCACAACATAGCATTTTTACTTTGTTGTTATTGTTTGTTTGCATTTTATTTTCTTTCCCATTTTATTTCCTTTTAGATCTGATTTTTCCTGTACAGCATAATTGTGGACACATGCAGAAGAATTGCATGTGTTTAACATATATTGGATTGCCTGCTCTCTGGGGGAAAGGGTAGGGAAAGGTAGAGGGAAGTTTTGGAGCACAAGGTTTTGCAAAGGTGAATGTTGAAAATTATGTATGCATATGTTTTGAAAATAAAAAGTTTTAATAAAAAAATTTTAAAAAGTTATCTGTCAAAGATCATGCAACTAGTATCTGAGAAAGAATTTGAACTCATCTTCCAGACTGTGAGCCAATCATTAGTGTTACTTGTTGTTATTTGTTCTTCATTCTCGAAAAAGGAGGGAGGGAATGAAGGAGAAATGGAGGAAGGGAAGGAGACAGGGAAGAAGGGAAGTAAAGAAGAAAGGAGGGAAGGAAGAAAGGAAAAGAAGAAAGAAGGAAGGAAAGAAGAAGAGAAGGCGGGAAAAGGGAAGGAGGATAGGAAGGAAGGAGGGAAGAAGGGAAGGAAGAGAGAACAGAAGGAAGGAAGTACAGAAGGAAATAAGGAGGGAAGGAAGAAAGGAAAGAGGGAAGGAAGAAACAAAGAAGGAAAGGAAGGAAGGAAGGAAGGAAGGAAGGAAAGAAGGAAGGAAGGAAAGAAGGAAGGAGGAAGGAGGCAGGAAGGAAGAAGGGAGGGAGGGAAGAAAGAGGTAAGAATCTTCCACCTGACCAGTTCCATTTTGCTGACTAATGATAGATATGGAGATAAAATTAGTGTAGGATGGGAAGAAGGTGTAGAGGAAAGGGAAGAGTCAAATATAACCTCCAGGTTACAAACCTGTGTCACCAGAAAGATAATAAGGATGATCAAAGTAGAACATTAACAGAGGGGAAAGTTAGTATAATCCAAAAAGAAGTGGAACATTCTTTTTAGAACCCTGTGCTTATTTTCCAAAAGAAAAAATAGATACACACACACACACACACACACACACACACACATTTAAATTCCTGAATTCAGTATAAAATAGGAATTTGGACCCAATAATTCCTTTTATTTGTTCTAGATTTGGTGCTTTAACACCTCCTCCTCACATTCCCATAGTTCTTGCCATTCCATTTTAATACACTTTGTTGGCAGAGATCCATCATTTCCTTGGCACAATGTCTCCATTTTGTCTTTGGTGCTGAAAGAAATGATTTCTTACTCTAAATATTATTTACTGAGGGAAGTCCCTCTGCAAATAGGCCCATGCTTCCATATGCATTGAAAAAAGCCCTTTTCTGAACAAATATACTGAAAAAGTTTATAAATGAAAAATTATCAGTCTGATCAATCGAATGCCTTCCAACTTCTGGAAACCGGGTGAGAGTCAATTGAGCAAATTCATGATTTCATATTTTAGTCCAGAGTTTAGGCTTGTTTCCAGGCAAATAACAGAGCTCCCAAGTAATATGCTTTAACAATGTTAACCATATCAAGCCGTAGATGAATAAGAAGTTGAATTGACTGTATTTTCTTGGAATTAAATATATGTGGGACCTTAATTGTTTTCAAGTTATTATCCTTCAACCTATTTTATAGAACTAGAACCAGAGATTAAATGACTTGTCCGAGGTCACAGGGTAGTCAGGAAGAGAGTTAAGAAATTGAACCTAAATTCTCTGAGTCCAGTTTCAGTCATCTCTACTAAAACACAACAGAGGACTTATAGATAAATCAGTCATTTAAAAAGATACCATCAAGAAGAATCTCAAAAAAAATCATAAAGATAATGCAAATTAGGAAAATAAACAAGACTTAGTATAATAAATGGCATAGTGAAGAAAATACTGGACCTAGAGATAGGAAAACCTGAGCTCAAATTTTGCCTCAGAACTCACTGACTGCATGATCCTTGGAAAGTCACTTATAAGAAATCAAAGGTATATATAGGCATAGGAAGAAGTGCTACAAATCACTTTTGATTAGAGAAATGAAAATTAAAACAATTTTGAGGTACCAATTACACTGACTAATATGACAAAAGAAAAATGATAAACATTGAAAAGGATATGAGAAAACTGAGATACTTTGTTGGTGATCTGATTCAAATGTTCTAGAGAAAACTTTGAAAATATGCTGTAACAGCAACCAGACAATACATATCAAATAAACTACTATTAGGCCGATATGCCAAAATATTTTTTTAAAAAAGAAAAAGGATCCACATGTGCAAAGGTACTTATTACATTCTTTTCAGTGGTGGTAAAATATTAGAAATTAAGGGAATAGCTGAACAAACTGTGGTATATAAATGCAATGGAATATTATTATGCAAAAAGAAATGTTAAAGAGGCAGATTTCAGCAAAACCTGGAAAGACTCATATGAAGTACGCAAAGAGAAATGAGCAGAACCAGGAGAACACTGTATACAGTATCAGTCACATTGTATTATGATCATCTGTGAATGATTCATCTCTTCTCAGCAAAAGGAAGATCCAGCACAAGTTCAAAACAATCAGGAAAGAAAAAGCCAATTAAAGAACTGATGGACTCTCAAAAAAAAAAAAAAAAAAAAAAAAAAAAAGTCACATTTCTTCATCAGTAAAATCGGAATGATAATAGCAGCAACCTTCCAGAAGTCTTCTAAGGATAAGATGAGATAATATTTGGAAAGCATTTTACATAACTTAAAGCACTATATAAATGCTCATTATTTAGCATAGTACTATGTTGTACATATTACTATGCTGAGTATGTTGTATTATACAACTATCATAATAGCAAATGTTAATTCCAGATTAAAGTTAGAACACATTCTTAGAATAAAGAATGATTTTTAAAAAGTTTTATGTGCTGTTCAATAGAAAGGTTAATTTCAGGTATTTTTCCTTAGTTGAAAAAATGAGGAAAGCTCCTTTGAATGAGGAATATTTAATGATTGATTAATTTCTTGAAACTATATATATATATATATATATATATGTATATATATATATATATATGTATATATACATATATATATATACATACAGATATATATGAATATATACACACATTTTAAATCAAAGATAAACGTAGCATAAAAGGGAGGTGAGTGGATCATTTTTAGCAAATGTGGTTGAACTGATAAATAATCAAAGGATATGAACAAACCATTTTCAGATCAAAAAATAAGTCATCTATAGTCATATGAAAAAATGCTCTAAATCACTATTGATTAGAAAAATGCAAACTCTGAGGTACTATTTCCCACCTCTCAGACTGGCTATGATGACAAGGAAAGATAATGATGAAGTTGAATAGGATGTAGAAAAAACTATCAAAAATGTATTAGTGTCTCAGAGTTGTGAACTGATCCAACCATTCTGTAGAGCAATTAGGCATAATGCCCAAGGGGCTACAAAACTGTGCACATCCTTTAAAAAAGGATCCAGCAATGTCACTCCTGGGTCTGCATCCCAAAGAGATGAGAGAGAGAGAGAGAGAGGGAGGGAAGGAGAGAAGTAGGGAGAGAGAGAAGGAGGAAGAAGGAGAGAGGAAGAAGGAGGAAGGGAGGAAGAAGGAGGGAGGGAAGAAAAAGCAAAGAGGGAAGAAGAAAGAGGGAGGGAGAGAGGGGGAGAGAAGGATCCACAAGGGCAAAAATATTTGTAACAGCCTTTTTGTAGTGGCAAGCAACTAGAAATTGAATGGATGCTCACCAATTAGGGAATGGCGTTAATAAGTTATAATATATGAAAATAATGGAATATTATTGTCCTATAAGAAATGATGAAGAGACTGATTTCAGAAAACCTGGAAAGATTTACATGACCTGCTGCTGAGTGAAGTGAGCTGATCCAAGAGAACATTGTATACAAAAATAACAAAATTATACTGTGATCAACTATAATAAACTTGGCTTTTCTCCACAATGTGATGATTTAAGGCAATTCCAATAAACTTGTGATGTTATCAGAAGCCAGAGAACTAGGGAAACTGAATATAGATTGAAGCATAGTATTTTAATTTTTTGTTTGTTTTGTTTTGTTTTTTTTTCTTCCTCATGGCTTTTTCCCTTTTCATCTAATTTTTATTGTTCACCATGAAAAATATAGAAATATGTTAAAAATAATTGCACATATTTAACCTAGATCATATTATTTGCTCTTTTTGAGAGGGGGCTTAGGGAACACAGTTTTATAAAAAAAATAATGTTTATATGTATTTAGAAAAATAGAATAATATAGACAATTAAAAAAAATAATTTTGGATTTGAAAAAAAAGGAAAAATTTAAGAGCCACTAGGTGGCGCAGTGGATAGAACACCAGGCCTGAAGTCAGGAGAACCCAAGTTCAAATCTAGCCTCAGACACTTAACACTTCCTGGCTGTGTGATCCTGGGCAAATCACTTAACCCCAATTGCCTCAGCAAAAAAAAAAAAAAAAAAAAAAAAAAAAAAAAAAAAAAAAAGAGGGAGAGGGAGAAGAAGGGAGAAGAAGACAATATTTAGATGGATAAACAGTCCAAGATAGCACTCAACTTTACTGAATATTAACACACATAAAGGAAGATCTTCAGCATGCAAAATAAATCTTTATGTTGGATTTAGGGGAAGAAATCAAATCAGAATTACTGATTGAGGATATAATTTGAAACAGAGGACATATTAGCTTGAAAGAGGAGATCATCTATTGCTCTAATAATTATCATAAATCACTTCAAGGATTACAAAACTCTTTTCTCACAACAAACCCACGAATTACCTTTATTCCCATTTGACATATGAAAAATTGATCTTCAAGAAAATTAATCACTTATTATGCCTGAACTACTAAGTGTTAAAGATGAGATTTGAATCAAATTTTCCAACTTCAAGGTCATATTTACCTTATTGTGATCTCTCTAAGTTGATGATAAGTCAGTCAATAAACGATAAGCTTTTCTTAAAAATCTACAATGTACAAGGCATCTCGTGAAACTCAATTCATACATCATAGATTGTGTAGACTCACAGGTTATATGTGTGCAGAGGCCCCTAAGGAAACTAACTCCATTTCAATCAGCTATTGCCAATTTTAATTACACCAATTATTCAGCTCAAATGGCACAGACAGTCAGTGACCATCCAAACTCTGCAAACTTTAAAACTGGTCTATTAATAACATGGAAGTCAAGTTTTTGAACATATGGAAAACACTAAAAAAAGTTAAAATGATGCCATTAGGTGGTATTTATGAGGTAGCCATGCTCTGATAATGTAACAGACAACTGAAAGGCAAAAATGGAGAAGACAGTTATTTTCCATTTATCCTGCTTTTCTGAAGTCTTTTACTGACAAGCACTTCTAAAGGTTTTGAATCCACTCAAAATGTGTCTTATAATTTACAGAAAGCTATTATGTAAATATGGTAGTATTCCTTTAGGTGATAAAATACAAAAAGTACTACATTAGTAAATCAGTCAAGTCAACAAGAATTTATTAAGCATCCTCTTTGTGTCAGACATTATCCTAAGAGATTAAATTCTGGTGATCTGGTAAAAGACTAAATTCTGGTAATTTGGTAAAAGACAGATCCTGCTCTCAAAGAACATACAATTTAATGGAAGAAATAACATGTAACTAATTATGTACAAACAAGAAATATACAGAATAAATGCAAAATAATCAACAAAGGGAGGAAAATGTTTATAGAAACTCTTTTTTAGTGGCAAAAAAAATAGAAATATGTTGTATACCCATAAATTAACGAATGGCTGAATAAGTTGTGGTATAATTATGGCATAAGAAATGACAAGGAGGTTAATTTCAGGAAAATATGGCAAGATACACAGCTTATGTTACCCTGTGTCTTTCAAATTTTTAACTCTGTCACTCTTCTCTCTTTCTTTATGCTTCCAAAAATTCTTGTGGTTGTATCCAAATAGCATTTTTCTTTGAGGCTTTAATTGTGGGCATTTTAATATTCTCTTGTTCTGAGTTTTTGTCTTGATTTTCCCTGCCACCAAAATAATATTTTTTTTATGGTCTAGTCCATTGTTGTTTGCTAACTTCTCCAGGCTATTTATTGACTTTGAAATTTATGTTAAAGTTGTGTTATCTTTCGTTGGGTGTTGGGAGACACTGTCCTAAACTATGAACTTTGTGAATTAAAGCAAAATGAAGTGAGCAAAAATTATCAACTGTGAAAGACTTAGCTACTTTTTGATCAATACAATAATCCAAGGCAATTCCAAAGGACTTATGAGTTCTCTCTCCAGAAAAAGAACCAAGGAACTCTGAGTGTAAATTGATTTTTTTTTTACTTTATTTTTCTTGCTTTTTGTGATATGGATAATACAAAAATAAGTCTTGCATCATTTCACATATATAATTGACATCATATTTCTTGCCTTCTCAATGACTGGGGAAGGGGCAAGAAGAAAGAGGTGTAAGAACTCCATTTTTTTTAATGCCAAAAATAAATAATTCAGGAGTGAAAAATTATCAAAGCATCCCTGAGTCCGATGATTTGTGTTGTACCATACCCATTTCACAAAGGGGAAACCTGAGAAATAGAGAAATGAGGTGATTTACACAAGATCTCAAAACAAACAAAATTTTTGCATTTCAGTCTTTGGCTCTCTCAAAAAGTCATCCCTTACAAAGAAGAATTTTTGAAAATAATCAAAATAATGAACATATCAAAAGATGTGTCCTTACTTGCAATGCATCAAAATCAAAATAACAGAGAAGGTGGGTTGCCTTCTCATTTGTATTCTTTAGCAACAAGTTTGGTCATCGTGATTTTGTTGAATTTAATTGTCATTGTCATTCTTTTCAATTTATTCTAATTATTTGACATACTGATACTCTAATGGTTTTGTTTAGTTCAATTTGCATTTATTCATCTTTTTCTGTAGTCCTCATTCCTTACAACCCAACATCATGCTATTATATTCAAATATAATATACTGTTCCATCATTCCCCATAACATGGCCGCTAATTTTCTTTTTAGTTCCTTACTATCAAAAGTGCTGCTAGCTACATTCTAATGTATGTGGGACTCTCATTGAATCCTAGATGTTATTGATCTTTTTAGGATAGATTCCTCTGTTCTGCTTAGAATGATTTTTGGTTTGTTTTTGTAAAACACAAAAGCATCTAGGTGCTATAAGGAGAAAATGTAGTATTGAATATGAAGTCTGAAAGACCTGAGTTTGAATTGAGTCTTAAATACTTACTACGTGACTTTAGAAATGTCACTTACCTTTTCTTAGACTGTTTTGTTATCCATAAAATCTCCTAGAGTTACTATGCAGATCAAATAACATAATATACAAACACTCTTCAAACTTAAATGTGCTCTATATGTGGAGCTATTTTCATCTTGAAAAGTCCCTTTTGTTTTTAATCATTTCAGGATTCTAAAAATAGAATTTTAACTATTTTTTTAAAATTACCTGTGAGAAGGTTTCTCTAGACATCTATTTTATTTTTAATAAGGGAAAATGTGCATATGTCAATTTTTATTTTTAATGAAAAGGTATGATATATATTACAGTTGTTGAACAAATTGTTAAGATATTCTTGCTATTCAAAGAGTTCATAGTTGAATTTATTACCTACTGCAGATTAAGTAAATATCACCCCAAAATATTTCATTGCTTCTTTCTTACCAGAGCTATAATTGAAATCCTATTCAAGAGTAAAACCTAAAATGAAGGATATATATTTTCACCTTCAAGTTCATATTTAGATAATGTCTTTTGTGCTGTTCCAGTAGACTAAATAAATATGCGGGACTAGTAGGGTATGAAATTAACCCACAAGTGAAAAAAAAAATCTCTCATCTGAGGATACACTTCAAACACTGCTCCCAACATTCAGGATAGATGAACTTTCCCTAATGACCAAATCTTCATAACCTTCATCACAAAAAACTGTGCTTAAAAGTCAACAGAGATGCCTCATAGTAAAGTGGCAGGATAACATAGAGAAAGAAAAATTTGGCTTTCAGATTCTGATAGTCAAAATGATCAGACGTGATTGTGTATAGTAGAAATGTGCTCAATAATATTTAGCCTTTTTCTTTGAAGATATAAATTCTTTTATTACATTAAATCAAAGTCCTAGTCCTATGGAATGTTACCTCTTGCTTAAGGTTGTTGTTGATAATGTTATTTTTGTTGTGTTTTTTACAAGTTATGGCACATAGAATAGGATTACTAAATAACAAGAACAGCTGTTGCTGGAGAAATAACAAGGGGATTCAGGTAAGATGAAAAAAAATCATACTTTGATTATTTTTTCTCCTTCAATTATGGAAATGAACTGCTATTTTCAAAGCATGATACTTACATTTCTCAAGCATGACTTTGTCTCTTCCCAATCCCATTTACTGTATTATTAAGTTTATTATCATTGTATTTTAGTTGAGAATTCCAAATATGAAATATCCCTACCCCACTGTGATTCACCACTGCTTGCTAACTAACTACAGCTACTTGAAATTTAAGTACCTTTATAATCTGGCCTCAAACCACCTATTCAACCTCAATCAGGAGGCAGCATAGTGAATAGAGTGTTGAGCTTGGAAACAGCAAATATAATTTCAAATCTGACCTGAGACACTTGCAAATTATGTGATACTGTGAAAGTCAGTTAATCTTTGATTACCTCAGTTTTCTCAACTGTAAAATGGGGATAATAATGGCACCTAACTCACAAGATTGATATGGATCCAAGCATTTAATATTTAATATTTGTCAATAAAAGCACTTAATGCAATGCCTGTTCCATAGTAGATGCTATATGTAATATTTATTTTGTTATTTCTCTTCTCTCCCCTTTCAGATTAGTTTTTACTCTCTGGTTTCTTTAAGATGATCATTGTGTTCAGCAAACATGCCATATACTCATTTTCTACTCTGTCATTGCTTTTATTGTTCTCTCTTGAGTCACATAATTATAATCCACCTGAATTTTGTTCCTCTTTCAAAATCCATCTCAAGTCCCCCAACTTCCATAAAGTCTTCTCAAACTAATGTAATCCCTAACAAATATATATATACATATATATATACATATATATATATATATATATATATAATATATATATATATATATATATATATATGGCATGCAGGAAGGTTCTCAAAAATATTTGTAGAGTCATAGATTTAGAGATAGAAAGGGAAAAGTATGTGTGAGTGTGTGTGTATGTGCATTTGTGAGATTGAGTGGATTTCCTTCCCCTCATTTTATAGATGACATTATAGTCCAAAGTCACACAAAAGAAACATCAAGGGTAAGATTCGAACTCCAAACCCAATGCTCTTTCTACTGTAGCACACAGTTTTCTAGTAAAACATTAAACCACTTGAGAATAGAGATAGTTTCACTTCTTTCCCCCCAAATATTATGTCTGTCTAGTTTCATTCTTACCATACTGTATATGTTTAATAAATGTCTAACAAAATACATTAATTAATGATTTGACTTAATCCAGAAATCTTGAATATAAAAGAATTTGCCCAGTTTCCTTGAGAAACTTAGCTTAGGGTCTATCCAGAAGATTTGAATAGTGGTAGGGGCTGCATTTATGATTTCACTAGTATGAGAAATTTGAGATTGAGCAAATTTCCTTTACCAAAAGAGTATTATACCTCCTCTGTCATTTATGTCCTTAGAGACCTAGAAGGATTAAGTGACTTGTTCACTAGGGTCACATAATCAGTATGCATCAAAAGCAGAATTTGAACCCAGGTTTTCCCAGTTTGGGACCAGAGATTCTATTCATTTCACTATAGAAAAAGAAAGGAGAAACCAGGAAATGTGTGGATTGAAGGATTAATAAAATCTTGAAATAAGAAAGATGTCTATTTGGCCTTAAAATATGCCAGCCTCTTCCATGGGGTGTACCCTCCAGGCTTGCTTTCTTTCTGTTAGATGAGGACAAGATACAATATTGCACATTTTGTAGAAGCACAAATAATAAGCAAAAAAACAATCCCAGATTTAAAACAAACAAACAAACAAACTAAAAGTATAGGCTTAATCCCAAAGTAATTATTTAAAAATAAAATCATTCTTTATCTTCCAAGGTCCTTACATTTCAACTGAAAGGAAAAAAAAAATGATAGTCACTGAATAGTTAGTTAGCTTGAAAAAGAAGATACTGAAAAGAGCAGAAAGTAAGCAGAAGCAAATGGTAAGGTCTCTATTGTGTCAATTATTTAAAGAAAGGGCATATCAGATCAGTTTTAGGATGATTTTTTTTTTTTTAAAACAGAACTACTCCAGAGTGAAGTAAACTAAAAAGAAGTAGGAGGTGTCAGATTAATTAGTTTAAAGAGAGAGTGACTCTGTCTAGCACTGTGCATACCAGAGTAGCTTCTGGGGACTCATTGATTCAGTTTATCCATCTGTCAGATAATGAAAGTTATTTACCTTTGGAAGGATTTTTTTTTTAACAGATTTATTAATTTCCTAAAGTACTCTGAAGGTGAAAACTCCTGGTATTGTTAGACTAAAAGTTCTAGATTTTTATGGAGTGATTTTTGTGCATCTGGAAGAAAAAGACATTTATCCTACAGCCAGCAGAACCCTAGAAAGAGAGCCTAAAGAAAGCTGAAACTACTTTGCCTAGGTTCAGAATTTTATTTCAGTGGGAACTATGGACACCCAGTCCACAACTGTGACTTCAGGGATCTAGAAGCAGCTATTGTATATTGATCTATTCTAAGAAGATTCTACATGAGACTGTTGTCTGTTTCTGACTTTTGTACAGTGTGAAGGCCTGAACACAGTAGGTGGTTAAAAATGCTTGATACATGAAACTAAAAAAGTATGGAATCTCCTCGAGACCAAAATAACTATCACTAGCATGGATCACAGAATAAACAGAGGAAGAAACTAGCATCTCTGTCAGACTTAAAATGAGAGATTGAAAAATAAATGTGTTTGGGCATAAACAGATGGAATAAAATATTACAACACATTTCACCCAAAAACTATATTGTAGAAAAATACATTGTGTCACTGCATTCAAATCTACACTGCCAAAACTACCAAGGTAATTTAATATCAAATCTTATTGCGCTATCTAATGCAAAACAAAGTGAGGCTCTTTTGGCAGAAATATCTGAGGGATGGTCTCAATAGACTTGCCCTTTGGTTCATCTTTAATAATGAATTTGTGGAAGAATATTGTATAAAATTGGGGGGGGGGCAAGCAAACAAACATTACTTTCTAAAAATAGAGAGAATTGGTGAAGCCTATTGAGACAAGTTTCCATTCTGGGCCCTTGGGATTTTTTTTTTTTTTTCTGAAGAGAATTCTTATAATGTACTTCTCTAACCAGAATTTATTTACTGCTCTACTTCTTCCTCATACCACTTTATGTTTTTAAAGTTTATCAATAAATTGTACTTATTTTATGTATGTTTCATACCTATTGGTATTTGTATATATTGTCTCCCTAGTAGGATGTAAAAAAAAAAAAAAAAACCTTCAAGGAAAAGCAGTGTTTTTTCTTTGTCTTTATACATGCTCTCACAGGTATCTTACAGAGGAATGGTATCTATGTAGACAGGGCTAGATTCACACCAAATGCTTACCAGCTTTCATTAGCAGGCAGACAACTACAGAGTAGTAGCAACAGCAACACTCCCTGGACCACTGGCACTGCTTCCAGTCTAACCACTGTGTAGGTGAGTAACATTTACATAGACCAAGCCTGGCAACTATTTCTGTGGCTCCAGAAGTCACAGCCAAAGGTAAGGAAGATTCCAAAAAGAAAGTTTTTGCCAAGAAAGTCCTTGGAACCAGAAAATGGTTCAACATCAGAAACAGATGTGATTTTATTAGTGGAAATGACACTAAAGATGAATTATCATATGCTTTGATACCATAGTCCAAGGACCTCTGGGTTTTTCTGTGTCCTATACCTGATGCTTCTTTTATGTATTACAGACTCTGTGGAATGTAAGCTCCTTAATAGCTGTGACACATACTTTTCCATATATATATCCCCAGGGCTTAGCACAGTGTCTAGAATATAGTAAGTACTTAATAAATGCTTGTTAAATTGAATATATGGCCCGATAGTTGGTACCTGGGATAGAATGTCATGTCTGAAGACAGGAAGAGTCATCTTGATGAGTTCAAAAATAGAACAGATTATTTAACCTTGTTTTCCTCAGTTTCCCAATTTGAAAAAAAAAAAAAAGCTGCAGAAAGAACCGTTCCAAATCGTTCCAGTACTTTTGCCAAGAAAACCCTAAATGGGGTCACAGCTGTATACAATGGTGAAAAACTAGAGAAGAACAAAACATTTTAATTCTAATCTTATAAGTCATAAATCATCAAATTAGACAGCACATGGGGACATTAAATGCCACCTACTTCAATTCAGACTTCTTTCATTTGATAGATAGGAAATGAAGGTGTAAAGTAAATGAACATCTTCATTAATGTCACAATTTTTAGCTACAGCTGAAGTCATATGTCCATGGAGATCTATGGCACTTCATAGAGATGGGCACTATCTCTAAAGATATAGATTTCCATCCCATCTACAATTTTGACTTTTATGTTACTCTCCTGTGTGGCATGTTTTATCAAAGAGTTAGTAAGCTGGTAAAAACCCCTGGCTGCACTAAGCTCAGGAAAAATGAAATTATTCTCTGTTATTAAATCAGCTCCACATTCAGCTGTCAAGAAATTCATTCTTGACATTAAGTACTTGATTTAATTAAGAGTTATTTATATAGGACCTCTGCCAGGTAACTTTGTCTAAAAGGTGGAAAACATCAAAAAACAAATAAATTGTGGGATTTTGCTATTCATAGCAGCAATTTCTCTCCTGTACATAAATGATTTAATGAGCTAACAGCCCTCTAGAGGGGCCCACAAATCAAAATAGGAGCAGATGCTGTCTAAAAGGTCATTTCTTCTTACATATGGAAAAAGGAAATTTTCAGAAAAGACTCAAGTAAACTCACCAGAAGGTGTTTCACAATGTTTTTTTTTCCAACCATTTACAAGATATTTTACATTGTTTGATGAAATAAATAAGTATCTTCCATCCCTCAGATGCCTTGTACCTGCATTTGGTAAGATTTCTACAGGTCACTGGAGAAGCTCAGGGTATAGAAATTTCTCAAGTCAATGACTTAGGTGATACAATCCCCACTGGAAAAGCTTTGTCAGAGGTAATCTTAGCAGACCCCTGTTAGAATTACATATACATTTTTATGAAACAAGTGTGAAGTCATGGACAAAGCACTGGATTTGGAATCAAGGATCTGGATTTATAGACTGTCCCAAATACCTCAATTGTATAACACTCAGCAAGTCATTTAGTACCTCTGAGGTTCAGTTTCCTTATCCATAAAATTAGCAGGGTGAACTTGATGGTTTTTAAGGTCACTTGCAATTCTAAATTATGATGCTATGAATTTCTTCAACAGAGATAAAAAATTTATCTAGCATTTAAACTCATGCATTAAATACAAATTTTAAAATATTTTCTCAAAAAAGAAACTAACAGGTTGGTATGATGGATAAAATCCATTAGCCTTATTTGATATAACAGCAACAGTAATAGGATGTGTTCTCCCAAAGTCAGTCATCAGGCATTTCTGAAGAAATTATTGTGTGCCAAATACTGGGGTTAAACTCAAAAGTGAGTTCATAGACATTTCAATGATATATGTATCATCCCCCAAGGGTTTTGCTTTTTTTTTTTTTTTTTTTTTTTAAAGAAAGTCACTCTCTGTAGAAACTAATTAATAACAAAATAAAATCAAATTTGAATAAATCAATGCATTTTGTTAATCAAGTTAAAGATTTCATTTAACCTGCAAGTTACTATCTTAAAACTTTCTAAAGTTTATTCTCTGTTTCATTCTATACATTCCTTTAGTAACTGCATTTTGTTAATTCTTCGTTTTAAGTATTAAAAGGTTTCCTTGATATTTTGATAAGCTTGTAGGTACCTAACTTTTATTTGAGAATCTGAATGTACAACTCTTCAAAGAGATTTTGAGTTTACTGCCTAACAGAATGACAAGGAGCTTCTGGGGCACTGGGGGCTGCCTCCAAGAAGATACAGTTTTAAGAGTCTCCTGGGAGGATGGTCTTTTGTGGGAGGAATCATTCTTTTGTGCTGGTGTATAAAATGAGTCAACAGATCTGCTTAGACTGTTTGTCTGCTTTGTCCTCTCTTAAGGCTGGCTTTCTTCCAAAGAGTAAATCTTTCAGAGTCACTACTTATATAAGTATCTTTTGCTTCCATTCATCTGATTCTCTCCATTTCCATTATTATTACTATACTATAGACATATCTTACTAAGTACCAGAAATACAGCCTTCTAACCAGGATATCTATCTTAAAACATTCTAATTCAATAAACAATTATTAGGTGTGTACTATATGCAAATCATTATTCTAGGTACTTGACTAGGTACAGTAGCAAAAACCAAATAGTCTGTGCCTTCAAGTAACTTACATGCTACTGAATGAAAGAAGTAAAACATATAATTGAATAAAAAGTAACTTCTGGTGGAAAGTGAGACTATCAGGACAAGTGTCCTATAAGATCAGTATCTGAGTTTGATTCAGGTAATAGAGGAAGGGGAGGAGAAGAGGAGGAGGACAAGAGTTATGATCTAAGAGGTAAAAATGAGGAATGTTAGCATTAAGACTCTCATGGGATCCACCAGTTCAAACTTCCTAAACTACTACTTTGATACCAGTTTGTGTCCTTGAAATTTTGTTAGTTTCTTATTAGCTAAAAGAAAAACTTTTGATTTTTTACACTCTGTCATTTACCTGGTCATTCAACCCAAAATAAAGTTGAAACACTTACTGATGTGGTTATAGAAAGAAATTCACTTTCACAACTCTATCTTTTATGACGTTTTATATATATATATATATATATGTATATATATATATATATATGCATATATATGCATTCCACTAGATTTGGATTAGAATAAATTTATTCTTTTCATCATTCTAGCTAAATAAAGTTAAGTAAAATATCTATCTCACTATTTATCCCATCTAATAGTTCACAACATTTTTATTAAATACTACATGAATTTTAAGATATAAAACATATAGTACTAGAAATATTTAGGGATCAAAATTTGGTGGAGTTGAATGAAGTATGGAAAGCATTCAGAGGGAAATCCTGGTTGAAGGCTTAAGAGCTGGTTTTAGAAATGGGTTTGTGGGGCCTAATGTTTGAGTATAATAATTGGTTGAGGGCCCACTGAAGGAAGAAAATGAGTAATTAACAGAGTGCTTGCCAACAATACCATAGAGGGCAACCATTCCCATAGTCCCATAGTTCTGTCATCACCTCTTGCATCAGGAAGAAGATAATACCCTGTAAAGTTTAAATGACATGCCCAAAGTCACATAAGAATTAAGGTTTGAGCCAAGACTGGTTCATCCCTATTCATCGCAAAATGCTTCTAGTTCAAAGTGTTAAACAAAATGTTACTAGCTTGTAACATTCTATGTTCCCATAATATCTTCCTCAATGATTTTATGATAATATTTTGTTAACAATATTTCTTTACTCTATTTTCTCTTCATGTAGTTTATGTTATCCATAACCAGCTATAAAGTTCTGTGAACCACGTGATGGACCTAGGTGGTGGGGAGTAGAAATATGACCAGATATTATAAAAAATTCCAAAAGACAAGTATTTTTTAATTCCATAAGAAAACAAAAAGACCAAATCATATTTACAGGACATATCAATGATTTTTTTTATATTTTAGGAATTAATAATTTACCATTGTCAAAGCTGGTTCTTTTGATACAGTAACTTAGGAATTAATTTCTCTCAGGATATATTTTAGTTCTGGGTTAGACCATTTTTAAAAACTATATTAATTTATTAAAGATGTAGTACTGAATAAAACATCAGTGAAATATTGCCTATTATTTTTGTATATCATAGAATTTCAGATGTGAAAAGAATATCATCTTATCTAACCTCATTTAATAGAGGGAAAAATGAATTTCATAACAGATCCTTGACTTGCCCAACATCATATACCTGCCATGAAGTTGAATTTGGATTAGCATCTAAGATGTCTAACTAAATAAAAAAAATTAAGCTTGTTTTTTCCAGTTTGTTTTTCTTCCTTTTGCACTATTCTCTCTCTGTCTCTCTGTGTCTCTCAATCTCTCTCTCTCTGCCTCTCCATTTATCTCTGTCTCTTTGTTTTTTTGTTGTGTGTCATATTTCTTTATTTTAAATATAAAAGATTACCAGAAGAATATTACAAACATGAGTTCAATGAAAATTCAGCTTGGGGATCAACTTTCTAAAAGTCTCTCACACTATTGGAAACTGCTAAGCTAGAGAAGAACAATAGAGAGGAACAACATCCCACATTCACCTCTTCTTCTCTCCCTCACAGTTCTTATTATTTTCCTCTTCTCCTTTCAGTTCTAGACATCTTATGTTCCATGCTTTATTTTGAATGAAGAGATCATAGGCAAAAGACTAGTGAGTATGTAGCTTTTAAAATCACACCATTATATCACGGTACATAGAAAAGCAAACTGGCTTTTGAGCTGGACGACCTTGGTTCCAACCTAGCCTCTGACACTTAATAATTGAGTGACCTTGTAGAAGTTAGTTAACTTCTCTGGGGATCAGTTTCCTTAAAAAAAATAAAGGGATTGGAGTAGATGGCCTCTAAGTTCCTTTATGGCTCTAAGACATGGTAACTTTTTTCCTTCCTGGACCTCAGTTTTGTCATCTATAAAATGAGAGAATTAGTTGACCTCTCAGATCTCTTATAGTTCTAGAACTATGATCCCATGATTCTTTAAATTCTATCATCTACTATATATATATATATATATATATATTTATATATGACCTTGTTTCTTTTCCTTGACAATATAAAGTATTTGTCAAAACAATTACAAGTTAATGGGGGATATATAGACTCATTTCTTCCACCTGCTCCCAGCTTCCCTTTCTTCTTCCAGTACTATTCTTCTCTATTGAGTATCTTTCTCTTCATTCAGGAAATGTCCATACAATGTCTTTATTTACATTGGTGGATTGTGCCAGGTTGATGATTCTAAATCTTGTTTACCATCAAAAATAATTCTATTTTCTTTTCCATACTGACCACAACCAATAGCCCAAAAGTGACCTCTAACACAGTAAAGTTTCCACTATAACCATTTTTTATGTATGGGTTATTTTATTTTTGTGGGCACTGAACTGAAAAGGACAGGATTGAAATTATCCATTGACTTCATGCAGGGCACTGATTAATGGTGGCCTTGCAATTTCTGGCTCACTAATAGCTCAGGCCATTTAAACTCTTCTCCAGTTGAAGCAGACAAATGACTGAACAGAAAGGAGGCAATATTGAACAAGTTAGGAGATATGAGATCTCTTTCTCTATCTTTATGTACATACAGCTTCCCTGCTGGGTTATCTTGGCTAAGTCACATCAGAGTGAACTAGTTGATCTCCAAGGAGCCCTCATAATTCTAAAACTGTTGTCCTATGATGTTAAAATGGTAAGAACATTGTTATCTTTATTGATGCCAGGTAAAACTGCAATACAGGTGAACAATTTAGAAACATTTTAGTTAAACAATTTAGTTAAAATAATTTTAGTTTAGAAAGACATCAAAAGATATTTTTGACATTAGGATGTCAAAAGAATTGCATTCAAAAAATTCACTTGAAGACTTACTACTTTGTAACCTTGAGAAGTCACTTAATTCTCTGGCCTGGCTTTCTCTCTGCAAATTAAGAGGCTTACATGATTTCTAAAGTCTTTTCCAGTTCTCTTGATGATGATGGCATTTTACATTAAAAATTATTGCATTTGCATCTTAGAGCAACTCTATTAAATAGGTGCTATTATTATGTGTTAATTCTTTGTCCCAATGAAATTTGTCTTTAGTACTCTCATGTCTATTTTTCTACGTTCTTTTTAAATTGCCTTTAAAGGGGATATCTTCTCTGAAACTTCAGTAATATTCTATAAGCATGGGTTAGCAACTGAAAAAAGGCTGGGGCTCAAATTCTGCCTTTCAAATTTACCAGCTGCATTACACTAGGCAAGTCATTTGACCTCCTTTATTGATCTGTAAAAGGGAGGTACTACTATCTGTTGTACATACCCAGTATTGTTTTAGTAAAGATCAAAAAAGAGGTTTTCCATGGTATATTACAAACCACAAAGCTAAGACTAATATAATTTTCATTGATTACTTTGTGCCTCAATCATTTCCTGACCCTCCGAAAGGAATGCAATCTGTAGGCTCCTTTTAGAAAGTTTTCAATCTCTATTACATACCTACACTTCTCCATTTATTTTCACATTTTTCATTTATATTACAAGAAAGCAGAGGTATGTCTGGAAAACATATGCAACTTCTGAGGTTGCTTCACCTATGAACCATACTTACTATAAATGGAAGAAGAAATTCACTAAAGATGGCTGATGCCAGCCTAGCATCAATGAACGGAAAAATCTTTCCATTAAGTCCAAAAATGACTCTGTGAAGTGAGATGAAGTAAAATAAAGGCTGAAGAAGTTAATTAGGAATTTGGAGTTATGCTGAAAAAGTCATTAACTGTTACTACCTATTGATTGAGTTATGCCATCAGTATCCTATGCCCCTCATAAGATGAAAGAAGAAAATGGTCCCTATATACAAACATCTTCATAGTGTCAAGGAATGGGAAACTCAGAGGGTCATTTTCCAATAGGGAACTGCTGAATAAGTTATGCTATATGGATATAATAGGATAGTACTGGGCTGTGAGAAATGATGAAAGGGGGTTTCAGAGGAATTTTCAGACTTTTATGAAGTAATTCATAGTAAGGTGGGCAGAACCAAAAAATATGACAATATGCAAAAATAAGTAAATTTGAAACACTTGAGAATTCTGATCACAATTACCAATCATGACAATGATTTGATGAACCATGAAGTGATGGATACTGGGCACACAATTAAATGGATAGACAGAAAGACACATAGATACATAGACAGAAAGATAGCTATAATTATAATTTAGACATGACATTTTGAGAATTCTCTCTGCTTAATTATGCATATTTATTACAACTTTTTGTTTAATATTTTTAGTAGGGGCATCGTAAGGAGAGAAAACATTTATACATAAAAAACTATTTTAAAAATAAGTTAGGCATAAAAAAATTAAGAACATATAAAAACACAGTTCCAGGCCCTTTGTGAATATTAGCTGGCAATAGGGTAGTTCTTTATTTAAAGCAAATGCAAATGGAAAGAATTAAATCTATATCTCTATATATAATTGAAGCAAAAAACATAATATCCAAAACAACTTTCTAAATAATTTCTGAGAAAGTTAAGGCAGATGATAAGTCTATTTAGCAAGGAAAAAGTACATGTTTTTGGTTATTTATGCTACATCATTTCTAGATCCAATTTACAGTTTTGAATATTAAATGAATCTTTTAAAGTCCTAAATGGTTTTGAAGAATCAGTACGAGGATCTTTAGCCCTGACTTCACAAAAGCAAATGTCTTTAAGCAACCCTCTTCCAAACTGCTACTTTCTTTGCTCTAGAGCAGAGAGCTGGCAAATTGAGCCAAATCTGCCCACTGCCTGAGTTTTGAGGGTTTTTTCAAGCTGTATAAGCCAAAACGAGTTTCCATATTTAACATCCTTAGTTTTCTGCTCTATACAAAAACAGGATGCAAAATAAAATTTTTGCCTTGGCCATAGTTTACTAACCCCCTATTCTAGAACAAAATTTAGGTGCCTAATAAGAAACTTCTAATGAATTTCCATTTTTTTGTGTATTAAAAAATTCACAAGTTCAAATAATTCATTTACCTAGTTCAAATGCTGTTATACTGAATGACCCTTAGGCTGTCAGGGAATTATGCTAGAGAAACTAGTGTTTTTATGGTCATTAAAGAAAGACATTTATTATCTGGAAATAAAATCAGAAGGGCATAAGTGATAAAGTTTCCTTCCTCCATTTATTTCTATGTAATGTTGAGGGAACATGACAAAGGCTCCCAACATATTGGGAGAAACCCTTGTGTTATACTTGACTGGGTGTGAGGGGTAGAGAGTAATGGCATGGAAAAGGTATAATATTGTATGGGAAAGTATGGTAGCCTAAAATTTATATTACTCTGCTTTGTTTCAGCCATTGCATTAGAGGGTCCTATGCAGAATACTTCCTGTTACCCCCTTCTCTCTCATGATTCCTTCTCTATATTGTCTTCCTCCATAAGTTTGTAAGCTCTCTAAGGGCTGAGACTATCTCTGTTTTTTTTTTTTTCTTATCTATATCTCTAACATTTGGTACTTAATAAATGCCTATTGAATTGAACTGAAATTATTAAAAACACTAGATGTTAAACTTTTAGAAAGAATCCCTAATGAAAATGTTTGCACAATTTAACCCTACAAGATCAACTTTCTGACCTACCTTCTTCCCTAACATAAGGTCTATAAGAGTTTAGAAATGTCCTGAAGTCAATGAATAGATTGGGTTCAAAATGACTAATAGTAGCTTGCTTTCATGTTCATTCCAGCCCCTCCTACTTCTGTATGTCTTCCTATATTTATTTTTATTGAGGCAATATATCAACAAAGTATATCAAAACTATAATTCAATACAGAGCCATACAACTAGACTTGCTTACAATTAGGTAGAAAGCAACACCATCATTTCCCTTCCTTAATTCTCTAATAGGTATAAATAAAACTAATTATTCCTTTATAAATTCAAACCTATCATTAGTTGGGAAAGAGCATTCTAATTCTTCAAATAGAACATATTCTATTTTCAACAAAGGAAGAAAAAAATAGAAAACTTGATCCATAATTTGGGTAATATGAATTTTAAAAAGGAAGAAATTATATATCATCAACCAACATAACTCAGCGACTGGGCTGTTCAGAATTAAATTGATTGGTGCAAATTAGGCCATACAGACGATGAAAAGGTCTGATGTGAGACAGATTTCACAGACAATTAAGATCCTCAGGGTAGTGTCTCCATAAAAATGCCACTCTCTGGAATTCTCAAGTGACCAAGCCCAAGCCCCTTCAGCAAGCTATTAAATCCGACATACTGTACTACCTAAAGACATAAAATGCTCACGACACCTTTGTCTTTCAAAGTAATAATGGAATGATTTTAATTTCTGAGCTCATTAAAACACACTTACTCTTTTAAGAGATTCTATTAGGTGAGCCAAAGCATATGACAAGTTGAAGGAATGAGTCTTGGGAAAAATTTAAGCATTTCCTTTTCTGCTTAGACTAATTTTAAATACATTGCCCTAGATAGTTTCCTAATCTCTACAGGTACTCTTCAAGTCCCATTCATTGAATAAAGAAAACTAGAATAGCAATAAATCAGCTCACATAGAACATTCTAAGTAGATTTGGTAAAAGAGAGGGAAAGTATTATTTATAGGGAGTTGTGATGAACTAAATGATCTCAAAGGTATCTTAGGGTTCTAAAATTGTGTAACTCTTAATTTCCTAACTTCAAAAGCACAGTATGCTTAATAGAATAACAGTATGATTTCCACAGATATAAAAGAAGAAAAAAAATTCATGCTGAATAATTTTAGAGAGCAGTCTGGAAGATGTTCTCTTAATTTGAATGTCTGGCATCCTAGACATGAAACATGAGCACCATGAATAATCTAGGTAGAATTGTAGGATTATATCTAATTGCTGGAAGGGACACAAAAATGTCCTTAGATTATAGATTTAAAGTTGGGAGATACTGTCCAGGTCATATGGTACAGAACACTCTTTCTACTATTAACAGTAAACTTCATTATGAATGATAATGCATAGAAATATTAGTATAGTATCTAATATTTCTGAAAACAATCATTTAATAGCAAAATACAAACAAGTATATAGAAAGTATGTAGAAAGTTTCATTATCAAATGGTGTCGATTAGAATTTTCATTGTGTATTTTAAGTAGTCTATTATCTACTTCAATAGACTTCTCCCTCTATTATCCCCACTCACCTATTTTTAATCTTTTCCCACCTACTGGCTGCTTCCCTATTGCCTACAAACATGTCTTCTTTCAATCCCATCCTCAAAAACCTGTCACTTGTTCTGTCTATCCATACTATCACCTCATATCTTTCTGCCTTTTCTGAGAAACTACTCAGGAAAGTTACCTACAATTAATGGCTTCAATTCCTGTCCAGTCATCTCTTATTAACTTTCTATAGGTTGGCTTCTGACTACTTCATTCAATGAAAACTATCCCCTTCAAATGTATCAATGATCTCCCCTAAGTGCCAAGTCTAATTGCCACTTTATCCCTTTATTCAATCTGCAACCTCCAACACAGCTGATGCTTCTCTTCTTGAAAGTCTCTTTTCTCAAAAAATCAAATGAAGGTGGCCTAGCTGTACCTGATCTAAAATTATATTATAAAGCAGCAGTCACCAAAACCATTTGGTATTGGCTAAGAAATAGATTAGTGTTTCAATGGAATAGGTTAGGTTCACAAGACAGAAGAGTCAACTATAGCAAACTAGTGTTCGACAAACCCAAAGATCCTAACTTTTGGGATAAGAATTCATTATTTGATAAAAACTGCTGGGATAACTGGAAATTGGTATGGCAGAAATTAGGCATGGACCCATACTTAACACCATATACCAAGATAAGATCAAAATGGGTCCATGATCTAGGCATAAAGAATGAGATTATAAATAAATTAGAGGAACATAGGATAGTTTATCTCTCAGACTTGTGGAGGAAGAAGAAATTTGTGACCAAAGATGAACTAGAGACCATTACTGATCACAAAATAGAAAATTTTGATTATATCAAATTAAAGAGCCTTTGTACAAACAAAACTAATGCAAACAAGATTAGAAGGGAAGCGACAAATTGGGAAAACATCACAGATAAAGGCCTCATTTCCAAAATACATAGTGAATTGACTCAACTTTATAAGAAATCAAGCCATTCTCCAATTGATAAATGGTCAAAGGATATGAACAGACAATTTTTAGATGATGAAATTGAAACTATTACCACTCATATGAAAGAATGTTCCAAATCACTATTGATCAGAGAAATGCAAATTAAGACAACTCTGAGATACCACGACACACCTGTCAGATTGGCTAAGATGACAGGAAAAAATGATGAATGTTGGAGGTGATGCGAGAAAACTGGGACACTGATGCATTGTTGGTGGAGTTGTGAATGAACCCAAACATTCTGGAGAACAATCTGGAATTATGCCCAAAACATTATCAAACTGTGCATACCCTTTGATCCAGCAATGTTACTTCTGGGCTTATACCCCAAAGAAATACTAAAGAAAGGAAAGGGACCTGTATGTGCCAAAATGTTTGTGGCAGCCCTGTTTGTAGTGGCTAGAAACTGGAAATTGAATGGATGCCCATCAATTGGAGAATGTTGGGTAAATTGTGGTATATGAATGTTATGGAATATTATTGTTCTGTAAGAAATGACCAGCAGGATGAATACAGAGAGGCTTGGAGAGACTCACATGAACTGATGCTAAGTGAAATGAGCAGAACCAGGAGATCATTATACACTTCAATAACGATACTGTATGAGGATGTGTTCTGATGGAAGTGGATTTCTTTGACAAAGAGACCTAACTCAGTTTCAATTGATAAATGATGGACAGAAGCAGCTACACCCAAAGAAAGAACACTGGGAAATGAATGTAAACTATTTGCGTTTTTGTTTTTCTTCTAGGGTTATTTTTACCTTCTGAATCCAATTCTCCCTGTGCAACAAAAGAACTGTTTGGTTCTGCAAACATATATTGTATCTAGGATATACTGCAACATATTTAACATATTTAGAACCGCTTGCCATCTAGGGGAGGGGATAGAGGGAGGGAGGGGAAAAATGGGAACAGAAGCGAGTGCAAAGGATAATGTAAAAAAAATTACCCTGGCCTGGGTTCTGTCAATAAAAAGTTATTATAAACTAAGATAAAAGAAAAGAAAGTCTCTTTTCTCTAAGTTCTTATTACCCTCTTGCTACTAGTTTTTCTCCTACAGGTCTAATTGTTCCTTCTCTTTCATTTCTGCTGAATCTTATCCAAGTCATGTCTAAGTATCCTTCAGAACTCTATTGAGGGTCCTCTTCTTTTCTCCCTATATACTATTTCTCCTGATGATTTCATCATCCCCCATGGATTCATTTGTCAACTCTATAGCAATGATTTTCTCTTTATAATAGCTTTTTATTTTTCTAATACATGAAAATCATTTTCAACATTCAACTTTGCAAAGCCTTGTGTTACAAAAATTTTTTCCTCCTTTCTTCCTCTCTGCTCCCCTAGGTAGCAAGCAATCTTATTAAGGACTATGCCTAAGTGTGAAGGGGCAGGTCAATTCTCTGAAAACCTCCATAGCTGTGAATCATAACACACTTGAGGAAATTGCAACTCAGTCTTTACTGAAGCAGATGTTGCTTGTGAATTGGGAATCCAAATAAATTGGATGCAAGAGGGAAGAGAAGGGAGGTCAGAGATTGCAACTGCCTCTCAGTTTCCTTGTATTGTTATCATCTTACATGAAGGGATCTATTCTGCTACTCAGAATTAGATCCCCAGCAGTCATCTAGTTGCTCTCATAATAAATGGCACCTGAACAGGAATTCAAGAAATAAAAAAAAATAAAGCAGCAGCAATACTTGAGAGCTATTCATAAGTAAGCACATGTTTAACTTATATCAGATTGTGTTATGGGAGCCACCTACTAGTGGCTGCTAGGGATCTAATTTTGACCAGCAAAAGCAGGAGAATTCCTTCAGTAATCCATGGAGAAGGAAAGGGAGAGAGATACTTGGTAAGACTTTTTCAGTCATGGGTCAACACATCAAAGGGCTAAACCAGGAGACCGATAAGAAACTTATGAAAAATGCCTGTTCTGAGTACAATCCTCTTCTCTGTTTGTCAGAAAGTTTGCCTCCACAACATCTCACAATATTTAATACCTGTTAAAGCATCTCACCTTGAAACCATCCAGATAATTAGAATGGAAAAGACTTTGATAGTGCCGTTTGCACTCCTCAGCATGGAGACTCAGATAACAGCCACTTCTCAATATTAGACAAATTTACTGACCATGCTATTGAGGAAAAAATAATTGTGTTCCCATAAAATAAAAAATGAGGAATTGTTAAGATCTATCCCTAAGTGTGACGGTGCAGGTCAATTCTCTGAAAACCCCCATAGCTGTGAATCATAACACACTTAAATGAATTGCAAAGCAGCCTTTACCGATGCAGCTTTGTGGATTGGGAATCAAATAATTTGGAGGCAAGAGGGAAGAGGAGAGAGGTCAGAGACTGCAACTGCCTCTCACTCTCCTTGTATTGTTATCATCCTCTCACATGAAAAGATTTATTTTGCTGGTCAAAATTAGATCCCTAGCAGCCACTAGTAGGTGGCTCCCATAACACAATCTGATATAAGTTAAACATGTGCAGTTCTTATAAATACATTACCATATTCAATATATTTTGCAAGAAAAATCAGATCAAAAGGGGAAAAAACACAAGAAAGAAAAAGCAAGCAAGCAAAAACAAGGGATGGAAATACAATGCTTTGATTCACATTTATTCCTATAGTTCTTTCTCTAGAGATAGATGGCTCTTTCCATCATGAATCTGTTGAAATTGCATTGAAACAATGCACTACTGAAAAGAGCTAAGAACATCCCAATTGATCGTTATATAACTTGTTGTCATGGTGTACAATGATCTCCTGGTTCTGCTCACTTCACTCAGTATCAGGTCATGTAAGTTTTTCCATGTTTTTTTTTTTTTTTTTTCTGAAATTAACCTGCTCATCATTTCTTATAGAATGATAATATTAGCTTCATATACCATAACTTATTCAACCATTCCCCATTTGGCAAGCAATTTCCAGTCCCTTGCTATTACATAAAAGATAGCTACAAACATTTTTGTACATGTGGGTCTTTTTTTCTCTTTTATGATCTTTGTCCTACAGTCCCAGTAGTGACACTGCTAGATCAAAGGATGTACACATTTTTATAGCCCTTTGGACATAGTTCCAAATTGCTTTCCATAATGTTTGGATCAATTCACAACTTCACCAATAATACATTAGTGTCTCAATTTTGCCACATTCCCTCCAAATTGTATCATTATTTTTTTCTGTCATCTTAGCCAATCTGTGAAGTATGAAGTGGTACCTCAGAGTTGTTTTAATTTGTGCTTCTCTAGTCAATAGCAATTTAGAACATTTTTTCATATGACTAGAAATGGCTTTTATTTCTTCATCTGAAAATTGCTTGTTCATATTCTTTGACCATGTATCAATTGAGGAATGGCTTCTATTCTTATAAATTTGAGTAAATTTTCTATATATTTTAGAAATGAGGCCTTTGTCAGAAACGCGGGATGTAAAAAAAAGTTTTCCCGGATTTTTGCTTCTCTTCTAAACTTGGCTGCATCAGTTTCATTTGTACAAAAACTTTTTTTTTTAATTTAATGTAATCTTTACTTTTCATAATGTTCTCTTGTTCATGTTGGCCATAAATTTCTCCCTTCTCCATATATATGAGTAGACCATCCCTTGTTCTTCTAATTTGCTTATATTATCACCCTTTGTCTTTAAATCATCAACCTATTTTGATCTTATCTTGGTACAGAGTATCAGATGTTGGACAATGCTTAATTTCTGCCATACTATTATCATGTTTTCCCAGCAACTTTTGTCAAATAGTGAGTTCTTATTCCAGAAGCTGGAGCCTTTGGGTTTATCAAACACTACATTACTATGGTCATTGACTATTATGTCTTGTCAGTGTAACCTATTTCACTGGTCCACTCCTTTATTCCTTAGTCATTATCAAGTGGTTTTGATGACTGCCACATTATAATATAGTTGTATATCTTGTACAAGCAAGTCACCTTCTTTTGATTTTTTTCCATCAATTCCCTTGAAATTCTTGATCCTTTGCTATTCCAGACTTTACAAATGATTTTCAAATCTACTTACATAGCCCCAAACTCTCTGTTGACCTTCAGTCTCATATCTCCAGTTACCTCTTTGGGTTTTCAGACTGTATGTACTATAAGCATCTTAAACTCAAAATGTCCAAAACTGAGCTCATTATCTTCCATAATAACTCCTCATTTCCTTCCTATTCCCCTAGTATTATTGAGAGTACCACACTCTCCTAGTCATCCAGATTTACAACTTAGTTGTTCATCTTAATTGTTCGCTGTCTTTTACCTCACACATGTGATCTATAACCAATACATTTCTCCTCTGAGACTACTGACAAAATAGGTGAAGGCCCCTTTCACTCATGCATAGATTGCTGCAACAGCCCTCTAATTGCTTTTCCTTCCTTAAAAGATCCACATTACAGATATTTCAGATTTCAAATTTTGTCTTCCTAAAGTACATATTTGACCACATCTCTCTCTCTTTTTTCTCTCAATCTCTTACACACACAAACACACACACAAGTACATATTTGACCACGTCTCTGTCTCTATCTTTTTTCTCTCAATCTTTTACACACACACACACCCTATTGAATGAACTCCAATGGCTTCCATTATCTCTAGGATCAAATAAGAAATTCTTGGTTTGGCATTCAAAACTCTTCATAACCTGGCCCCCTCCTGTCTTTCCAGTCCTCTTATCTGTTACTCTCTACTCCGTAGTGAGAATTCTAGTAACACTGGCTTTTTTGCAACCTCTTGAAAAAGATATTTTACCACATGATTCTGAGTATTTTCACTAACTGTCCCATATACCTGAAATGTTCTCTCTCTTCTTCTCTACCACCTAGAATTTCTGGATTCCTTCCATTCCCAGCTAAATCCCAAGAAGCTTTTCTTCATTTTCTTAATGCTAGTGCCCCACCTCTGCTGATCATCTTGAACCTATCCTGTATATATCTTGCTTGTTTACATTTTCTCTACCCTATTAGACTATGAATTTTTGAAAGTAGGGATTGTCTTTTACTTGTCTTGCTATACAGAGAATTTGGTATAGTGTCTGATACATTTTTGATACTTAATGTTTGTTCTATGACTTTGTTTCCTCCCCAGGATAGGAAGAAGAACGAATAAATGGGGGGGAGCATTTATTAAATGCTAAATATCTTCTAGCCAGTAGAAATAACTTGAATGCTTTGAGAATGGGATGGGAAAGGAAGAAAATTTGAAAAGACTATTTTTTATGGAATGTCATGTGGAAAGGCTATTGTTTTACCAATTCTTTTATACCTCTGATAAAGCCTGTAAGAAGTTCCTTACTCTTCTAGCTCCAATCTTCTGAAAAGCTCAAACAACTTATAGTGGCAATTTCTACTGACTTATCTCCATCCTCCCATTTTTATCATGTCTTCTTCATCATCCTTGATATACTCTCACCACTTTTATTGGATAAGGAGCTCTCTTTTGCCCAATACCTCCTCAAAATTCTCCTTATCTGATTTTAATGGAAAGAATAAAAGAAAACTATTTAGAGACCCTTATTTCCTTTTATCTCTCATGCTACTCTTGGAGTTCTCAGTTCCTATCCACAGAATATAGGGCAACTCCTTTTTGGGCAGCTACTTAACCTTTGCCTCACCTTCCTTATATGTCAAATAAGGATGACAATGGTGCTTATTTCACATGGCTGTTGTAAGGATCAAATGAAATAATTTGATAAGGTATCAGATAGTAACAAGCACATAATAAGTGCTATGAAAGGTTGATTGTTTATTATTATTATTATTACTATTATTAGGAAGTATTATCCTTCAATACTTGTCAGAGAAAAAAAAAGTTTAGCGTATCCTACCAATACAGAAAATACAAACTCTTTCAGTTTTCCTAATGGTTTAGTAAATTAGTATCCCTGTCCCTTAATACATCATCTGATTTAAATAGGTTCTGTTTACTCTCCCAAAATCTTATCATTCATTGCATTATGCTCTTTAAAAAAAGTCAGAAAGGAACAGGCATTATTTGCATACCACAAATAACAAAAATTTGATCCTAAAAATAAAGGCACTAAATACTGGACAATGCAGCCTTATTTACTTCTTTTTTTAAAAATTAATTTAATTTTGTTATTTTTTTAAATAACTTTTTATTGACAGAACCCATGCCATGGTAATTTTTTACAGCATTATTCCTTGCACTCACTTCTGTTCTGATTTTTCCCCTCCCTCCTTCCACCCCCTCCCCCAGATGGCAAGCAGTCCTTTACATGTTAAATAGGTTACAGTATATCCTAGATACAATATATGTGTGCAGGACCAAACAGTTTTCTTGTTGCACAGGGAGAATTGGATTCAGAAGGTATAAATAACCCGGGAAGAAAAACAAAAATGCAAGCAGTTTACATTCATTTCCCAGTGTTCTTTCTTTGAGTGTAGCTGCATCTGTCCATCCTTGGTCAATTGAAACTGAATTAGCTCTCTTTATCAAAGAGATCCACTTCCATCAGAATACATCCTCGAACAGTATCGTTGTTGAGGTATATAATGATCTCCTGATTCTGCTCATTTCACTTAGCATCATTTACTTCTTGGCAGAATCTTTCAAGACAAAACTCTGCCACTCACATCAATCCATTCAAGTATTAAGTATCCCCAGACATCTAAAAACGTATCAGATATGTTGGATGCAAAAACAGAAATAGTTCCTTCCTTGAAGAAGTTTGCATTCTATACAACTACCAAAACCTCGAACAGTTTTGATTCTTGAAACCATTGCTACGGAAATAAATTGGACTTAGAATCAGGTGGTTTGAATCCTGAGATTCTTTTCTATTATGTATTCTGTGGGACAAATCCCTTCACCTCTCTGGGCCTTAGTTACCTTATCAGTAAAATGATGCTAAATTTTTCTATACTAAAATTTCATGGAATAATTTTGAAGCTCTTAGGGAAACTTCCAAGTTGGTAATATAGGTCTCTGTGCCATTGACTCATGGGCATAGAGGACCCAAAGGCTCCGAGAACGCAGATTTAGAGCTGGAAGGGACTTACAAGTCATCTTTTCCCACTTTATAGAGAAGGGACCTAAATGAAGTCTTGGGGAATTAACTATTTTGTCCAAGGTCACACAGTGTCAAAGCTGTGATCCAAACCATAGTATTTTTGACTCTATGTATCCTTCCTTCAATATTCTATCACTCTGTGAAATCTAACAGTCATGATGTTGACTGTTGACTCTTATTACCTCTTAAATGATCTTATTTTTATCACTTTGAAAACCTCCCCTCTATGAAAATGACTACAGAAGATATGTGAAGATTAAATAGAATTTGTCTTGAGTTCAGGATGTTGAATGCATGTTACTTCCTTAGAAAACAATTTCTTGTGTAACTTGTCATCTTTTCATTTTGTTTTCCTTGAGTCGTGGTGGAAGAACAGAATTCTCTTTAAGGGTTCTCATACCTACTTGGTTTCCTGATAGTACCATGAGTTTCCAGTAAGGCACAAAACCATTCTATAATTTAAAATGCTTAGAAAATTGATTAGGACTCAGGCTAAATTATTTGTCTCTGTTCATAGAACTATTGAGTGTCACAAGATAAATTTGAATGCATATCTTCTTGTCTATAAAACCAGCTCCTTGGGCTTGTTCCATTATCATTATTTGATTGAAAATTATTTGCAATGATATTGGGTTTGGAAGGTCACCTTCATGTCTGGTAAAACACATCTGACAAATGTATGGGATATGAATTGAACAATAAGAAACAGCTTGGCAATGTAGAACAGAGCTCTGCAATGGGAAGGCCTGGGGGGAAAAAGCCTTTAATGACTAATTTCTGTGGGATCTTGGACAAGTTCAATTAACCTCTACAGACTTTTGATTCCTTAAATGTAGAGTGAAGGATTTGGACTACATGGCCTCCAAAAACCCTATTACCTTTAGTTCTAGGGCTCTATTGGTTGGGAAGATATGGATGGGCTACACTCTACATTGTCAGAGTGATTTCTCATTGGGGAATATTATTCTTACTTCTAAAAAGTGCTTTATTTTCCTCTTAAGAATCTTTTTTGCATCCCCTTTTTTGGTTGGGACTAGGCCTAGAGTGGCTATTTCTATGGTTGATCATATGGAAGTTTTAACCTGTTTTATTTATCTGATTAGAGTCAATTTCCCATACTTCAGATATCCAATATCCCTTTATTCCCAAGATTTCACCATCTGAGAGCTTTAACCTAGAGTGGACACTATGTATGGGCTTTTTCTATATTGTAGCTCCAGATTCCTGATTTCAAGAAGCCCACCAGCCTTATACTTCCTCTGATGTGGAGATCACAGGAACATGTATCTATCACTAACACTAACCCATCAAGAATTTTCAACTAAATTATATCTTTCAAGGATCCCACAAGATAGGGAGAAGAGATTGAATTGTTTCTACAATTCTCGAAGAGAGTGAGCTAGGAGAACTGTCTTGTCTAGGGTCCCACAGCCAGTAAGTAGAATAGCTAAGCTTGTTTTACAACTGAATTGTGATCAAACAGAAATTTTATGCACCTACTTTTCTTCATATTCTAGATGTTCACTGCAGTCAGATATATCACTCAAGGAATATATTGTGATGCTTTTTTAGGCTGATACAGATACACTCACTAGTATGAACACTGAATCCGGCTCTAGTTCTGCTCAGTATGGTGAAGTACCTTCTCATATGCCATTTCCTAGAGGCACAAAACCATATGAATGAGATGCTATATATCTGTTGAAACTTCCATCATAATTATCTTGAAATGCTAGAATCATCAAGACTTCTGAGAACCCTTTACACTCACAAGTTCTATGGGTTTGTGACTCCATAGAGACCAGCATTAGCATGCAAGATTTCTCAACCTTTGGGGGTGATTCAAGCAAAAGTTTCCTGACTACATGAGTACTTTTGCTTATACATAGTACATCGCAAAGGATCTTCCAGATAAGACACCTGAATGGCCCAGAGATAGTCTCAAATTATCTGGGCATCCACGTTCATTAAGCCACCTTCTTCTTCTGGTATTACAAAATCACATAAGCTAAGTGCTCTTGCTCTTTCAAACCAAACATGAACCTCACCATCAGTTCTTAGAAAAGTTGATAAGCAAGGATTTGTTAAGCTCTTAACTCTATTGAGTACTGGGGATTTAAAAAAAAATGAAATTGTCTCTAATCTCAAGATAATGCTACAAGAAATAGCAGAACTTTTAACAATGCTTATTTTACTGGTTATCAGGGTTACAATGTGAACTGAACACACTTATTAAGGGCCTAACGCACAGCTAAAGAACTTCGTTAGATGCAGGAGAAAATAAAAAAATAAAAACAAAGGGGAAATTATCTCTGCTCACTCTAACCCAGAAAATTTACAGTTTAGTTGGGGAAGAATAAGTTACATGGAAAAATAAATCTTCAAGATGATATGAGCAAGTATTGAGCAATTGTTTCTGGGAATAGAGAAATAACAAATGTTTTCACTATGAGGGAACATCTCAGCTGAATCTAGAAGAGGATTCTAAGAAGGAACATTTCCATTGTAGAAGATGGAAGCTATCTTTGATATCAATCATTTCTTATTACAGATAAGAAAATAGGCTCTGGAAACTTGGGAACTTGCTAGAAATTATACAGATAGTAGGAAGCATGGCTGAGATTTGAATCTAGATCCTTTTGACTCCAAATCCAGTGATCTTTTTTTATTGTATCATGCTGTCACCTAGTGTACAATCATCATGGAGAGTTTTGAATCCTTTTTATCTCAGATAAGTAGCTTTTATTCAACTTTGTCTTTATCTACATTGTTAAAATGTGAATGCAGTGTTTGTAATAGTTTAATAAAACCTACTAAATGTAGAGCTTAATAATAAATGAAACAATAAATTAAATTAACTAACAAAAGAAAACTCCACAAATTTTCTACTATAAGGTAAAAAAAAATAAGATAATCACTGAAGTATTTAGTAGTTGAAGTAGTATAAAGTAAAAGTAGTACTATATAACAGTAGTTCTTAGAGCAGAAGATGAGTGAGCATAGGGAATCTTCAATTCTGATACTGTTATTATTATTAGTAGTAGTAAATAGCAAAATTTTATATAGTGCCTACTATGGACCAGTCATTATACTGAGTGCTTTACAAATATTATCTCATTTGATTTTCATAACAACTCAGGAGGAGGAAGAATGCTACTATTATCCCCATTTTACAGATTAGGAAACTGAGCCAAACAGAGGTTAAAATAACTTGCATAGTTTGTATCTGAATCCAGATTTGAACTCGGATTTTTATAACTCCAGGCTTAGCATTCCACTCTACCACCTGGCTGGCCCAGATATATTACTGTAGGCAATAGCAATGAACTTGTTATGTATCAGGTGCTATGAATGACCTAAAAGAATAATAAAGTTGCTGCCATCAAGGAACTTACAGTCTTGAGAGGGAAACATAATTTATACATGGGAAAAACATGTCCTATATTATATCAATATGTAATTATATATGTATATATCTACATGGCAATGCACGCATACATACATAAATAGGATTCATTAAATATATTTATATATATATGCACATTTATATATAGTTTGCTTATTAAGTATCATATATCTGTGTCTGTGCATGTATGTGCATAGATCTCACAATTCACACACACACACACACACACACACAAAGCATTGTGATTCTATTAACAAATGTGTTAGTTATCCCTTCCAGTTTTGCCTCCATTTGCACATATACTAAGTGTGCTGGCTCACACTAACAGCTAAGCCTGTTGTCAAGTAATTGAGAATAGAATAGAACGCTAGAGGCACTCTGCTAGACCTCCTTGCACAATGAAGTTGTTCCATTAATGAGTACTCTTTAGGCCTGCTGCTCAGCCAGTTACTGAACCTCACTCTTCCAGTCCACATCTTTTTCCTTCCTATTAATGTTTAAAGTCTGTTGTAGGTGAAATGGTGCTATTAGGTGAGTCTTCCAACATCCCCAGAAAGTAGAGGTTTTCAGACTCTGAAAATTGCCTAATTTGGGGCAGCTATGTGGCAAAATGGATAATATCAGACAGGAAAACCCGAGTTCAAATCTGGCCTCAGACATTTACTAGTGGTGTGAATCTGCACAAGTCATTATCTGCCTCAGTATCCTTATCTGTAAAATGAGTTAGAAAGAAAAATGGCAAAACTCTCCAGGATCTTTGCCAAGAATACCCCTAGGATTAGGAAGAGTCAGACACAACTGAAACCACTAAACAATAACATGCCTAATTTCAGGCAATAAGGGGTGATGCTACAGAACCTCCTTATGTCCTTAGAAATGAGTCACCCCTGCCCCTTACCAGGATTAGAATAGCAGAATATTTAGGCCAAGAAAAAAAAAACTTGGCATTAACAAGCTCAATTTCTTCATTTTACAGATGAGAAAACTGAGGGCTAGTGAGAGGATAATTTAGTCAAGGACATAGATATAAAATCACACTGACTAATGAGCCAAATATCACCTTGAAAAAATATTGAGTTAGATTTTCATAAAACATATTTATTGAACCCAAACTAGTTTTTAAATGAGAAAATGTTCTATTTTTAAATCAATATGATTATGATCAAATAAATTTGTGGGATTCTGAAAAATCTATGACTGTGCATTGGATACATGCTCAAGTTTCTCAAGAACAAAAGCATTTTGTGAAGTATGATTCTACTAAGTATTTCTCCAAATATCCCTCGATTACTTAAAATTTGATTACTGTCATTTTTTCTTCATATCAATATTATTTTCAAGAACACTTTGGTCCCTGTTCTAGACCTCAATATTATTTTTCCCTTTTTGTTAATTCTTCCCTGCAATTTCTTCTGCATCCTAACATCCTAACATGGCAATATCATGTGATGTAAGGAGCAATGGATGAGAGTCTCGATGATTGGTATCTAGTGCCATTTATGGCACTATGCAGATGACCTCTTTGTATTTCAATGATTTGAAAAATAAAATACATAAATGAGTCATTAATAATCTTCTCAATTCTGATATTACTTTAGTCTAATTCCTTTAAGGAAACTTTTGCTTGACTAATTAAAAACAAAGGAACTTAAAGCTAGAATCAGAAATCTTTTTTTTTAATTAAAGTTTTTTTTTTATTTTCAAAACATATGAATAGATAATTTTTCAACACTGATCCTTGGAAAACCTTGTGTTCCAAATTTCCCCCTTCCCTCCACTCCCTCCCATAGATAGCAAGTAATACAATATATGTTAAACATGTGCAATTCATCTATACAGATTTCTACAATTATCATACTGCAAGAAAAATCAGATCAAAGAGGGAAAAAATGAGAAAGAAAACAAAATGCAAGCAAAAAAGCAACAAAAAGAGTGAAAATACCATTTTGCGATCCACACTTAGTTCTCATAATCCTCTCTCTGGGTGGATGACTTTTCATCACAAGACCATTGGAACTGTCCTGAATCATCTCATTATTGAAAAGAGCCATGTCCATCAGAATTGATCATCTTATAATCTTGTTGTTGCCATGTACAATGATCTCCTGGTTCTGCTCATTTCATTTAGCAACAATTTATGTAAATTTCTCCAGGCCTCTCTAAAATCATCCTGTTAATCATTTATTATAGAACAATAATATTCCATAACATTCATATACCATAACTTATTTAGCTATTCTCCAACTGATGGGCATCCACTCAGTTTCTAGTTTCTTCCCACTACAAAAAGGGCTGCTACAAACATGCTACAAACTTCTGGGTTCTTTTTCCTTTTTTTATGATCTCTTTGGGAAACAAGCCTGGAAGAAACATTTCTGGATCAAAGGGTAGGTACAGTTTGATAGTCTTTTGGTCATAGTAGAACCAAAAATCTTATCACTTAGGGCAGCAACAACTGAGATGTGGGGTGTACAGAATACATTTTAGCATTGGAATTAGTAACTTTGGAAAAGTTATACCATTCTTGTCACCATGATCTTTGAAGTAGGATGCTAGCCTTGGGAAAAAGCACAACAATGACAAGACCTGGGGAGTACTGGTTATGTCATATGGTGGTGTGGAACAACAAAAAACCCCCCACTAATACAGGGACAATGATCACCCAAGTGGGAAGAATACTCCCTTCCCATCTCCATTTCCCCATCCCCATATGCCTTATCCTCTGCTAGTTATGGCTCTGATGGAGCCCCATCTTCAAATTCAATAAGCCTTTGATTTGTATTTATTTGTCAGGGACCATGGCTACTTGATATGCAAACATGCAGTCAATCTAGTTTAAAATGTACTTTTGTTGTTAAACATGCAGATATCATTGAACAACTAATTTCACTGAATTTACAGAATGGACCAAGTGTTTTCATGTCATGCAAACCCAGATTGCTTATATCACTTCTCATTTTTTTTCCTCATGTAAATCTCTGAATTTAATAAGCATGAAGGAATCAGAACACCCACTACAGAGTATCTGGAATAATTCCATAACATGGATAAGATAAGGGAGATTGACCTAGGTCATGAAGGAAGATTACAAAATTCCTACTCTTTGAAATATTCAAATGTAGAAGATGCTTTTCTATCGAGTATGATTTAATTACCTTCCTGAAAAGACAAAGAGATGAGTCAAATAAGCTCTTCCAGTTCCCTTCAGACTAGAACTTGTGTTTCATAGCACAATTATTTTCAAAGTCTGTTGCTGTTAGCTAATCAGCATCTATTTTGACAAGGCAACAGGTGTACCTCAAAGAAGAATTATTCTGAGACATAAAAGGTAAATTATTCATAGCATTTCTTTTCTCCTAATCTTAACTATATTTGGAATCATTTCCCTCTTAGCAACTGAAATGAATCCATACTTCATCAGCAGCATATTTTCTGTCCAAACAAAGAAACTATCATCATCTTTTTTTAGTATTATAATGAATAAATATGTACACCATGATATTGTCTAATATCCAAGTTATCAGATATAAACATACAAAGTGGAAAGATAGAAAGAACTCCATATTTACAGACAAGACAACTTGGGTTCCAATCCTGATTCTGGTGTTTACTAACTGTAAAAAAGAAGTTGACTTAATTGATCTCAAAGGTCCCTTCTTGTCAAATGAACTGCAAATCATACTACTGGATCATAAATTCAGAATTCTACATGAGGATGGACTATGTGCAGTGAGGAACTGTAAACTGTTATCCTTATTCAGAAAAAAAGACATACATCACACAACAGAAAAACAAAAACAACAAAATACTATATATATATATATATATATACATATATATATATCACACACGTGTGTGTCACTTTCCATTTATTAGGTAATATTTATATAGTGTTTTAAGATTTAAACAACCCTGTCATAGTGCTTTACTTATGGTGTCTCATTTCACTGTCATAACAACCCTGAGAGATAGAGGCTATAATCTCCTTTTTATACATGAAGATGTGAAGGCAGACAGAGTTTAAGGTACTTGCCCTGGTTTACATACCTAGTAAGAGTCAGAGGCTGGATTTGAATTCCAATTTTCCTGACTGGAGTCCTAATGCTCTTTCCATTGCATCACACAGCTGCCCTAAAACCATTCATTGGCTTCCTGATGACTGTAGGATAAAAAAGTCTTTTATTCTGACATTTAAAGACCTCTCTTATATGACTAGAACTTCTTTACCCAGATTTATTATCTCTGTCTTGTACTCTATATTTCAACCAGTCTAGACTCTTAGCTATCCATACATCTTTCCCTGTTCCCTCCTACTTTTATGCTTTGGAACAAGCTATGCCTCATACCTGGAATACACTACCCTTTAATTGTTATTAAAATATTTCTCATTTTAGCGTTAAGAAAAAATAACTCCATAAACTCTTTCCCAATTATATCAGTTGAATTGATCTCTCTCCTAGGTTAGATACTCTCTATGTCTCCTTTCTCTCTATTACATTCTGCATCATATCATTTTGAAATGTGATATATCACACACACATACACACATATACACAGCTACTATGAAAATTTAAACTTTTTGAGGGACATACCCAATATTTTTTTTCATTTTTGCATTCCAAGAGTTTCCACAATATTTTGTATTTTTTCAGTAATGGATTCAATTAAACAAATATTTATCTCTGAAGAACACTTCCCCATTTAGTATTTTGTGATTCAAAGGAGAAGTCACAGTTAGTCAATCACAGATAATGTCAGTCAGGGTTGAGATACTGAAGGAATCATAGAGGCATAATGATAGACCTAGTGGATAGAAAGTTATCTTTGAACCCAGGGAGAAAAAGGGTACATTTTCTCTCTGACACATACTGTCTGTATGACCCTGACCAAATCAGTTAAGCTCTTGGTTCCCTGTGTCCCTCTCTAAAACTACAAAATTTTCAGAAAATGTTGTGCCTATACTACTAGAAGGAACTTTATCACATAGAAGAATCCAGTACTAAAAAAAGTCACAGATCTAGTGCCAATCATGTAAGATTACAAAGCTTAAAAGGCAGAACCAAGATAGCAGAATAAAAAAGGGACTAGACTGACAAATCTCTCAAACCCATCCAAATGCATTTTAATGACTAAACAAATTCTAAAGGGTAGAACCCACGAAAAGATGGAGAGCTGCAGTCCTGCCCCAGGGTCAGGAGGGGCACTAGCACACCAGAGTTTGACTCTCACAGTGGAGAGAGGATTCTTCTCAAAATAGAGTGATTGTGGTCACTCATAGACTAGAGCACAGGCAAGAAGAAGAGTAAAACTTCTCTTTGAATCATAACACCTTAGAATAACTGAAAACTTACTGGTCCCTAAAAGTATCTCTGAAAAACAGATGGACAACACCCCTGAAGTTTGGGATGGTATATCATGAATCCTGAACACAGAGTCCTATTTTAATAAAAAAAAAAATTAAAAGTCAAACAATAGGCTGAGGAAATGAGCAAATGACAGAAAATTATTTTAACTATCAAAAGTTTTTATGGTGGCAGAGAAGATTAAAATGAATACTCAGAAGATAACAAAGTCAAAATTCCTACGTGTAAAGCCTCCAAGAAAAATATGGAAGATCTCAAAAAGAATTTTGAAAATCAAGCAAAAATAATAGAGGAAAATTGAGAGGAGAAATGATTGTAATATAAGAAAATCATGAAAAAAGCTTGGTAAAGAAGACCAAAACAAAATAATGAAAAAAAATTATTTAAAAAATATATTAGGTCAAATGGTAAAAGAGTTGAGCTACAAAAAACCAAAAAGAAGAATTTCTTAAAAAGTAGAATTATCAATAGGGAAAATGAAGCACACAAATAAATCCAATTGATAAATAAATCAAAAGATATGAAAAAATTTCAGATGAAGTAAACAAAAATATCAATAACATATGAAAAAATGCTTGAATTCATATTATTTAGAAATTTTCAAATTGAAATCATTCTCAGGCACTATCTAATACCTATTAGATTGATTAATAGGGCAGAAAAGGAACATAACACCTGGTGGAAGAGATGTTGGAAAAATGAGACATTAATGCACTGTTGGTGGAATTGTGAATATTCTATAATACAATTAGGAACTATGTCCAAAGGACTATTAAACCATGCATACATTTGACTTAGCAATAATATCACTAAGTATGCATTCTAAAAAGATTTTAAAATAAAAGAGTAAGGACCTATATATACAAAAATATTTATAGCAATTCTTTTCTGGGGAGCAAAGAAGTAGAAACTATGGGGCTGCCCATTCAACTGGGGAAATAAACAAGTTGTATTTTATTGTGATGGAATACTATTGTGCTATAAGAAATTATGAGCAAAAGGCTTTCAAAACAACAACAACATGGAAAGCTTACATGGGCAAATGCAAAGTAAAATGTACTGTGTACAAAATAATAGCAATATTATAAGATGATCAATTGTGTTTAACGGCTATTCTTAGTAATAGAATGATTCAAGACAACTCAGAAGGACTTATAGAGAAAGAACTTATAGTGGCTGGATACACCATTTTTAAAATCTTTCTTTTTGATTTTTCTTGAATTCTGTTTTGTGTGTGTGTGTGTGTGTGTGTGTGTGTGTGTGTGTGTGTGTGTGTGTGTTTGTTTTCAGCCTATGTTTTCTTCCACAACATGAGTATTATTGAAATGCATGGCATGGTATAACTTAAATGAAGTTTCTTGCTTTCTTAATATAGAGTTGGGGTAAAATTGGAGAAGAAAAAGGGAGAGCATTTGGAACTCTGAGTTTTAAAAATAAATATTAAAAATTTCTTTTATGTGTAACTGGGAGAAAAGTTTTTAAAATTACAAAGCTTATTCAAAGATATGAAGTCCATTGTTGTTCTCTACAAACTATAACTAACAAGAAATAATGGAATTAGAATACAGAAGAAGCTTTAGGTAAAACGAAGATGGCAGAATACAGAAAGCCATCAGCCTATATCTTCCAAACATCCCCTTCAAACAACTTTGAAATAATACCTAAAATCAATTTTTAAAGTGGTAGAGCCAACAAAAGTTTAGAGTAAAACATTTTTTCCAGCCCAAGACAACTTAACGAGCTCAGAGACATCTATGACATTGCATGAATGAAATACCAATGGTGAACTAAGTGGTAGCAGCAGGGTCAGCAACAATTTCAGTAATTCTCAAGTAGAGACAACAAGAGAACTGGGAACTGGTCAGGAAGATAATACAGGGGATCCCTGGGCTAGCCCTAGATGCAGGATCAGATGCCATTTGGCAAATCTATTGCCTATAACCACTTCTCAGTCATAGTTCAATGTTAGTGAGAAGCACTTTCAGTCAAAAGGGAGAATAAGATCTGAGAAGCAGTATTACTTTTGGTTATAAGGAACCAGGAACCTTGAGGAACAGTAACATTTCTGTTCCCAAAAGAGCAGGAATTCTGAAAAGCAGTGTTGAATACAATTCCAAGGAATCAGGGGCTCTTCCTCCCTGAGCAACAAAGTACAAACCAAAAGAGAAGTGATCACACCCTTTCCCTGATCGTATCACCTTAGTAGCACCAAAAATTTCCCAAAACCCAAAGCAAGCTCTGATAAGAGTAGTGTGAAAAAGCATGAAACTTGGAATAGTGCTTCTCCTGTTTCTATGCCAGCAACTGAGCCCACTTTTAATATAAAGTTCAAAATTAAGTAATAGTAGGGAAAATGATTGAACGACAAAGAATCGGATCATAAAAAGTTAATATGGTAACAAGAAAGATACAGACGCAAACCCACAAGACATTGAAGTCATAACAAGTATATGCAAAGCCTTAAAGGAAAAATTTAAACTGAACACAAGCCCAACAATAATAATTGAGAGATATAAAAGTGAAAAAAGAACACAATAACAGTGGTAGAGGAAAAATCATTTAAAGAATGATTGCAAAGGGAGACCCTGAGATTTCAACAAACAATAAAACAAAATCAGAAGAATATTTAATGAAATGGAAAAATGTCAACTATGCCTGATAAAAAGACTTGAGCTAAATAGAAAATCTGACTTTTAAGTACAGAACTCAAGAATGGTATAAAAAGGTAAAAACACTAATGTGAAATCACAAGGACCTAATGAAGTTAAGGTGCATATGTGTATGTCTATGGTTAAGTATATGAACTATATACTATATAATACAGTAATTACACATGTAATATATCTACAATAATTATATAGATATGACTATATATTTGTGTATACATATTATTTGCATTTATATGAAAATAATACATATAACTTCTAAGAACTTTATCATTATTAGGGCAGTTGGATTATACACAGAGTATAAAAGTGAGTTACTTATGTTGGGATAACAAAAAAATGATAGAAGAAAAAGATGAATGATGTGGAAAAGCAGAGAAGGAAGAAAAAGATTGGGAAAAATTAGAGATGTAATAGAGATTCACAATAAAAGGCTTTTACAGTGAAGGGGGCAAATGATGTGAGGGACAGGTAATGACTGAATCTCACTTGAATCCAAATTGGTTCAAAGAAGAAAGTGTGTTGTGTGTGTGTGTGTGTGTGTGTGTGTGTGTAGGTACATATGTGTGTGTGTGTGTATATCCATGCATGTATATACATGCATACATATACACATACATTCAATAGGTAATAGAAATTGATCTTATCAATAGGGAAGTAAGATGGGAAGGGAATAACAGAAAGGGAGAGTTGAAATTTGGAAGAATAAAATAAGTAATTAGTCAGATACAAAACAGACTTTGGAGCAGGGATAGGATGAAATGAAAAAGAAAGAGAAGGATAAATAAAAGAAAATAGGATGCATGGAAATACACAATTATCAATCACAACTGTGAATGGGAATGAGATGAGCTCATAATATAGAAACAGCAGAATGGATTAGAAATAAGAATCCAACAATAAGTTCTAAAAAACAAAACATTTGAAACAGAGACACACAACTAAAACAAAGAGCCAGAACAGAATATAAATTTCTATTTTACTCACTGATTTTATAGAATCAAGACAGTTTTGCTTGATAATTTCTCAAAATATGATATCTGTGCCCTTTCTTGGATCATAGCTTTCAGTTAGTACAATAATTCTAAAATTATCTTTCCTCAATCTTTTGCCAGGCCAGTTGTTTTTTTAAGGGATATTTTACATTTTCTTCAACCCCCACAATCTTTTGATTTTGTTTTATTGTTTGTTAATATGTTATAGAATCTTAGCTACCTGTTGCCCATTTTTAATATTTATGGAATTATTTTTCTGTGCTTCAGATGAAATAATAAAAATAGTAGCAATCATAATCTCAGACAAAGCAAAAGCAAAAATATACAAAATTGAAAGAAATAAACAGAAAAACTTATATCTTGCTAAAAGATGAATGAATTCCATTCACATGAATGAATACCAACACAAAATATATACACACGTACACACACACACACACACACATATACATATACATATATACACATGCCAAATGACATAGCATATACATGTTTAAAGAAAAAGTTAAATTGATTAGAGAAGGAAATTAGTCAATACAACTAAGTGGGGTACCTCCATTTTCCCCTATTATCACCAGTAATTCTAATAATGTTTTAAAAATGCTAGCAATAGTAATAAGACAAGAAAAGAAACTGAAAGAATAAAAATAGACAATGGAAAACAAAAACATCACTCTTCATTCATGATATATTGATATACTTAGAAAATACTAGAAAACCAACTTAAAAAAAAAAACTAGTTGAAACAATAACTTAAGCAAAGTTGCAGGATATAAAGTTAATCTGCATAATTTATCAGCATTTCTAAATACTATCAATAAAACCCAGCAGAAAATGATAGAAAGAGAAATTCAATTAAAATAAATTCAGACAATATAAAATATTTGGGAGTCTACCAGCTAAGACAAACTCAGACTATATGAATATAATTATGAAACCCTTTTTTATGTGAATAAAGACAGATAAAAATTGGAGAGAGTAATTTCTTATGGGTAGAGTGAATCATTATTATAAAAATCCTAATTTTATCCAAGTTAATTTATGTATTCAGTGCTGTACCAATGAAACTAACAAAGATTTATTTTATAGAGCCAGAAGAAAACAGTAAGAAAATTCATCTATAAGGACAAAAAGTTAAGAATATCAAGGGAATTAATGGGGGAAAAAAAAGATATGAAGGAAAATGGACCACCAATATCTGGTAAATTAATAAAATAGGTTCAATACCTAATATGCACTAATAGATGACTATACTAATCTAGTGTTTAAAAATCTCAACAAGATGAGTTTTTGTATTAGAACTCATCATTTGACAAACATTTCTGAGAAAAATGGAAAACCATTGAAACTAGATGCATATCAACATTTCACATGCACCAAACAAAAAATAGAATTATGAAAAGTAAAATAAATAATTTTCATTATATAAAATTAAAAAGCTTTTACAAAAACAAAACTAATGCAATCAAAACTAGAAGGTAAAATGGGGGGGCAGAGCAAGGAATGTAGCAAATTTCTCTGAAAGGGTCTCATTTTTCAAATACATAGGGAACTGAGTAAGATTTCTAAAATAAATCAATTAATAATGAAAGCCACAAATATTCAAAGGATATGAATAGGAGGTTTTTTGAAGAAACCAAACTTATCAATAGTCACAAGAACTCTAACCCACATTGATTAAGAAACGCAAATTAAAACAGCTGAGATATCATCCAATACCAATCACATTGTTAACATGAAAGAAAAGAAAAAAAAAATGCTGTAGAACATGTGGAAAAATTAAGACATTAAGGCAAGCATGCACACATAGACACACACATATAAAATTAAGTAGTACTAAAGGGCAACAGCATAGTGGATAAAGAGCAATAAAATAGATGGTTCTGTTAAAAAGTAGGATTTAGAATACCACTTCTGTCACTCTGGCATCTCTTAATTCCTATAAGTCTCAGATTACTCTCAAAAACAGTTGTTATTTGTGTTCATGGAAGTCTTCTTTGTCATGTAGAATTGTGACAATGAATGTTTAAGTGGATAACAGTCTGGGAGAGTCAAAATTTGTGCATGAACAGTTTTTGTTTTTCAATATTTTTTTTTTCAGGAAGGAGTAAGTTCAAAGTCTGGTGTGTTTTGAGATTAGTTGGGACATGTTATAGGCCAGTTAGGTTGATTTGGGGAATATCATTATACCTCTATTACATGTGATGAGATCCAGACAGCAGTGGTCAGTACTTACCTATTAAGCCTAACACCTCTGCTCTTTATGGGATCATAGGTTTAGTCCTCTTTCCACTCCATTTGGAATGGGGAAGGTCTTTGTTTCAACAGACAAGCACAGAACACTATTAAAGAAGAATGATACATGTATATGTATATATTGATAAATATATATATATGTGCATATGACAGTTTGAAATCACAATAAATAGCATTTATATAAAATAACATTTATAAATGTTCTTTTCTTGAAATAATCTAATAGACAAAAATTCACAGTATACTAAGCAAAATTCATGCTTGCTTGCCCCAAGACACATTTTGATAAATATTACTCCAACCCAATAAGGGTAAACTGGTTGTGATACAGTAATATGTGAATAGAAAGTTTTACCAAAAACTAAATGGAAATTCAATGAGACATATCTAGATTTTGGAGGTTCTATCTTCTAACTGTATTTGCTTAGCCTCAGCTGTAGAAACTGTACAATATGAGGAAAAAAAAAAAAAAACTAGATTTGGTTTCAGAGGGCATGACTGATCCAAGCTGAACAAGTGACCTTGGACAAAATCATTTGACCCCTTTAAATTTCAGTTTCTTCTCTGAAATGAAAATTAAGGGTGGAAAAATGATATCTGAGATTCTTTTCAGCTTCTAGTTGGGATAGAATTTATCAGATTCAATAAAATGAAAAAATAAAGCTACTTTCAGAGATGTGCTAAAGTCAGCTTGTACTAGATATTGAAAATTAATTATTAAATATTCAAATGAACATTTACCATTTTAGAAATTGTCAAAAGTTACAAATTAGGGTTTGATTTGTGGTTTTGGTGATTGTTAGACTTAAATATTGCTGGGCAAAATGTTTACCTTCAGAGTTTCATGCATATATATTCTTCCAGAAAGTCGGTTGTTAAATATTTTTTATCAGTCCTCTCATTTTTCTAGTGTTTTAAGGTTTACAACACCTTTCTTAAAACAGCCTAATCAGAAAGGAATTACAGGAGCTTATCATCCACATTTTCCAAAGGATCATATTGAGATCTAGAGAATTAAGTTTACCTGGACTAGATCATTTAAATAGTAAATCCTCTTACTCTCCTGCCCCAGAATTCTAAAGTAAGACCTATTCGGGCAGTTAAGTGGCAAAGTTCTTTGCTGTGTAATACATGGGAGCTGTTGGAATACATGGGAGCCACCTGACAATGGCTGCAGGAGATCCAGACCTGCAGAATGGATCTCCTCTTGTGAGAGAATGATACAAGGAGACTGAGAGGCAGTTGCTGTTCTCTAACTTCTCTGACTGGAAGGGTGTTATGCTTTGTCTGACCTCTCTCCTTCTCCCTCTGCCTTCCATTTATCTCATTTCCAGTCTGCAACACCTGTGTCAGCAAAGGCTGCCTTGCAACTCCTTTAGATGTTATGATTCACAGCTGTGGAGATGTAGGAGAATTGACCTGTCCCTTAACACTTTGCCATTAGGGTTTCTTCATTTTATCTTCATCCACCATTAGTCTGCTAATGAAAGCTCTGAATGCTCGCTTTCATTCTCTCTTTCAATACCCAGTTCCTAAGCTCTTATTCTTTATTATAGCCTCAAGCAATTTCCAGATATCAAAGGATATTTTCCCTAGGATGTATAAAAAGAGTTGGAAGGATTGACATCTACAGAATCCAATGAACCTTTAAACACTGCTACTTTAAACACCCCAGCAATGGGGTGGCTCCTCTCTCATTGTTAATGGTCATTTATTCTGGTGCTTTTACCTTATTATAACATTGAGATAATATCTATTTTATTTTTTAAATAAATGTTTATTCATCTTTTTTTGTTGTTTTTATATCACTTATATTTGCCAATGTATTTCTCCCATCTTGTTTCCAGAGAACAACTTTTTAACAAAACAAAAGAGAGGATCAACTCACCAAAAACAATTATAACATAAAAATCTACATAGTATGAATCTTTTCCCTAATTCCCCACCTTGGTAAAGGAAAGAGTGAAGGAGGAGAGGTTACATTCTCCTATCTCTTCTTTGAAGACAAACTTTATTGTTATAATTTTGAGTTCTTCAGTTTTGATATTTTTGCTGTTGAGTTTTTTCCATATGAATTGCATCTATAGACTGCTAAGTGATATGTGGGAGGAAGAATTGAAATTGGAGTTAAGAACTATTCAGTTCAAATCCAGCTTCAAATGCTTAATGATTATGTGACTTTGAAAAAGTTACCCTTTTTCTACCATAGTTTTCTCATCTCTAAAATGGAAATGATACTAGAACCTACATGCCAAGGTTGTGGTGAGGATGAAATATGATAATATTTATGAAGCATTTTGAAAATCTCAAAACACTATGCAAATTGAAGATGTTCATTATTTTTGTTCTTGTTGCAATCATTATATTTATTACTGTCTGAGTCTGTTTAGTTCACTTTATATCAGTTCTCATGTCTTCCATGTGCCTTTGTGCAAAACGTATTTTAAACATGATTTAAAATCCTTTGCAAAGGATTTTACATTATTTTAACTTTTGTTGATTGCTTGACTTAGATAATGATGGACAAAAATGTAATAATATGCATTTAACTTAAAAGTGTGGTATATGGATATATTCTTCCAGAAAGTCAGTTGTTAAATATTTATTATGTCTTCTCATTTTTCTAGTATTTTAAGGTTTGTGATACTTTTCTTAAAACAATTCAGTCAGATAGGAATTGCCCTTTGTCAATAGTCTTGTGTGTTGATGTCTTGGTGAAGTAAGAATAATTCATTAATCAGTGATCAGTCTTCTATTAATAAAGTTTTCAACTTTTAAGGATGAAAATAAGTGAGTTTCACTGTAGGTTTGAATATTCTTCAACACAATACTCCAGAGAATTATATGAGAAAAGTGCAATAAAGAGTGGTATCAGAGAACTGTATAATTGGAACAAAGCTAGTTTAGTCATAATGTAAGAATAATGGATAATGGACTCACAATACATACATTCCTTAAGACAACATGAAGAGAACTAAAAGAACTGCCTCAGATACCCCCTCATAGGTGGATGGACTCATTATGGAGAATATGGACAAGCGTATAAAAAGATAGCCATGTAAAGTCATGCAAAATGACAAAATGACATATGTCAAAGTATCATAAGGTAACTTTAATAAGAATATTTACTTTTAAAAAAAGATAACCTTAATTAGGAGCTGAAGAGAGAAAACTGGTAAATTAAATTACTTTTGTAACATGGGGTATATTTTGTGAATGCATCCATCTGAGAAAGCATTAAAACTGTCACCAAAGTTTGCTAGTCTCCATGCTGAGACTGTTTTTCATTTTACAGTTCATTTTGACATGTCGTCTCCATTCCCTGGGGAAGTTTAAATCTATTTCATTGCTATTTGCCCTTTCTAATATAAAAGCCAATAAGCTATTGAAGCAAAGCATCCCAAACAGTTTAGAAGAAAGCATAAAGGAAGTAGGTCAAGGATGGCAGAGAAAATCATTGGCCAGAGGAATCCTGCCTTAAAGAGAACCTGAGCCCCACTCTCTCAAGAGCTAGCATTGGCTCTTGATTGAAAGAACCTGAAAGTTTCATTATTTCCATTTAATCCTGGATGAAACTAGATAATGCTGGATCCTTTCCAAATTGAATCTTTGGTTAAAAAAGAGGGGGGTCCCGATTCAACTCTCACTTCAAGACAGAGAGATGGAAAAATGCTGGCTATTTCTGTATACCATGATGAGCCATACTTTTATCCTTAGCACAGCATCTGTCAAAAACACTTTCCAAAATGGAAAAAAATACATTTTTAAAGTTGAAAGAACTTCAGAAACTGGGTACACCTGCTATCTGTGGGTTGGCTTGGCCAGGAAGCCCACTGGAAATTAATTGAACAGAAGTGAGCTAATGCCTCCTGCTAAGCTTAGTTGAAGAGAGCTCAGCTGAATGAGATTCTATTCTCTGTCATGTGAAGCTGTAGTTGGGCAATGAACAGAACAGGACTGCTTCCTCTGGAGGGGCAGGAAGAAGCAGGTTCATTAAATTGTTCAAAATTGAAAACCCAGTGCACTGGGGAAGGAAAAAAAAAAGCTACATCCAAATGTTTCAAAAAGCAAAATAAGCTTAGGGAGAAAGCTGCCTTTGACAAAACCTAACTGACTGGTCTGTCCATTTACTTGACAGCTGTTTCTTTAGTACAAGCTTACAAATTGCTTTAAAAAAAAAAAAAACTTTTCACTAGGCCTTAAGAATTTCATTTAATTTGCAAAATGACATTTGCCTCAACTGTATTTGTTAATAATGGCTGCCTCTCCAAGTCAATTGGGTTTCTTCTACTACTCTCCTTATCAGAGGATCAAACAGTTTATCACTATGAATATATATGTTAGGGACCAAAGAGGACATTTAGTCCAATCCCTTTATTTTATAGCAAAGATTAAGGCAAATATCATACTTGAAATTTGATCCAAGTACCTCTGATTCCAAAGCCAGTGTTCATTCCACCTTTCATACCTATCATTCTCAGAATTGTTGTTATTATTATGGATAAAGTTCTCCCTTTGTTTAAAAATATGTATAGCCATAAAAAAATCAAATCAGAAACATATATATATATATATATATATATATATATATATATACACACAGGAAAATGACTGAGGCAGTAAGGCATAGTGGATTGAGGACCAGTCTTGGAGTTAAAAATACATGGGATTATTTCCTTATTTTATACTATCTGGATAATGACTGAACAACTTTATTATCACTCATCTGGACTGATGCAATAGTTTCCTAATAGGACTTTCTTACTCAATTCACTTGCACTCTCCAAGCTGTTTTTTGCAGTGCTATAGAATTATTCTATAGCATAATACATATACACACACACACACATATATATGTATATACATATAGAGAGAGCTACAAATAATAACAAATTATCATGTCAATATATACAAATAATTTGTTGCATATCATGTGTATTTTATGTATTGTATTATAAATGTGTGTATATATATTATATATACATGTATATTTTTAGGGGGAGTCATATCACTTCTTTAGTTAAAAATTTTCAGTAACTCTCCACTAGTTTCTGATTAATATGAAATATTTTTGCTTGGCATTCATGTTCTTGAGCTTAAGAACATGTAATGGAGTAGTCAAAGATCTGCCTGGTTTTCAGGCCCTTTACATACTGACAGCAGCACCCGGGGCAAATCCCTGAACTTATAACTGATTTCAGGCAACTTTGAAAGTTAAAGTATCAGGTAAGTTGCTGATTGGAAGTCTCACATGGATAAAAAACATAGATATGGTTTAAAAGTAAGAGGAGAGAAAGTGAGAGAGAGAGAGGAGAAAGAGAGAAAATAAAGGAAGAAACACAAGTAGTGAAAGAAAAATAGAGAAAGACAAAGACAAAGAGAAAAAGGCAAAGAAGCAGAGTTTCAGACACAAAGAGATAGAATTACAGACAGACAGCGAGACAGAGAAATAAAGTGATAATAAATATTATAAAAGATAACATAATTGTAATAATATAATATTGATGACAACTATGTAAATGACCAATAGTAACACAACCTCTCGAAAAAATATTCAGAATAAACTGTTGGGAAAAAGTGATGAAAACAAATGATATTTTTATCATTAGCTTGTTAGTTAATATGTTTGTTTCTTTAAAAAGTGCTGCAAATAACAGTTTATAGTTTCAAATGTGATTATGGGGGTATCTGCCTAGTATTTTGAAAGTTTTTAATGATTATATTTACATTTTTATGGTTAATTATTATTATTATTATTATTTGCTTAGAATTCCCTAGGAACCAGATTCAAAGCAAAACAAAGAACAGGGAAAAAGGAAACAGCTTAGTAGCTATTGGATGCATCTATGGTTTGCTACTCTTTCAAATTTCTACATCTAGTCATGTAGACTAATGGTGATTTACAAGACTAAAAAACCAGTCTCTCAGAAAATAAAGGGGTTTTAAAAAATATGAATGAAAGGTGAATATAGGTATAAGTATGTTTCTTTGCTGCCCAGCATGCACAGGAGCTAGCATTTGTTAAATGGTGTTCTAGTAACCTGAATTAGTGAATGTGCTATGAAAATTTGTTCCTGGGTATATAATATGTGCCCTGGTAAATCTGGCTGAAAGTTTAAAATTATGTTTGGCCTAATGACAGGATTGAAATTATATGATTGGTCAAATATTTTCTGAGCTCAATAGTGCTCATAAAATAAATTCATTCTATTGTTGTACATGAAACGATTTAGAACAGATTTGCAATTATATCAGAACTATAATGCAAAATCAGAATTAAACTGAGCATTTTGCTCATGAATTCTGACATGAACAAAATAGGTAGATCTTATGTTCCTTTAATCATTTGAGCAATTCAAACCAAAGCAAAATTCAAGAACTACTTTAGCCTAATATCAAATAACAGAGTGCCAATGAGGAATTCTGGCAAAGAGAAAGAAGTAGACAATTATTCCTAAGACATGGGCAATACTTTCAGGAGTACAGCTAGTACAAGTATGAGACCATGATATATGGCATAGCAAGCCAGAAGATGGCAAGATGTAATAGCAATTTGGAAAACCTTCCCACCTGGCAGTTTGTGTGTGTGTGGGCACGCTTGAGTGTATGACGTCTGCTATACAGGACATGATCAATAACAGTGTTTCATTGGATTAAAGTCCTAGTTGTCTCACCATAGTTTTTGGTGATTGGACATTGATGTTTGGACATCAATTATATCCCAAATGAAGTCTGCCTATGGGAAAAGACAAAAAGTCAGAGCATTTTCAGGAAGCAATCAAATTGATTTTCTGTGCCATAGAAATCAAGATAGTTATAGGCATATATATGTGTGTGATGTGTGTGTGTGTGTGTGTGTGTGTAGTATTTGTTTGGCTCTCCATTTCTTTTTGTTTCTGTAGACTAAATTTCATTTTTGTCATGCATTCCTTTGGCAGTCCATTTAAGCCCATGGGTACAATATTCTCCAATGCACAAAATTAAAGACATAGGATTACAAAAAAAATCAATGATATAGAAATGGAATTATTTATACAGCCATACATATATACATAGATATATTTATGCATATACATATTTATGTATAAATATGTATGGACACACACACTGTTCAAGATTTCCAAGTACAGAATCACTAGTATTGAAAAAACATCAATTTAAAATTAAGAATATAAAATCTTTATGTATGTTAAAGAGCTATAAGACATAGTGGCTCTCAGAAACCTGATCATGGAGTCAGGAATACCCCCATTCAAATTCTTCTATGATACATTTCTGATTCTGTGGCCCTAAATGAGTTACAATATATCAGTGCCCCAGAACCTTCTCCAAAATTATAAAATTCTGACCTACAATCACTGAAGGAGTTTTTCTCTAATAGTTACTTGTAATAATAAACTTAAAAGTTGTCAGATCAAAACCTATAAATAAACATGCCTGTGTAGCTCAATATTTTCAATATAACTTATTTAGCCGATCCACATCTTTTACTAAAATCATCTTTTTAGGTGAACACCTGGCTAAAAGGCATAGCCCCTCATTGATCTATTAACTTTGCAAATAGTACCTTGAGATATTTACCACCTTGCCTGCTTCTCTATGGTGAAACTTCTGCTATTCCCATCCCATCAAAACAGTGGCTTCCGAGATACCTTCTATCCAGATATAAAGGCCTATGATTAGTTCCAGTTTTTTTTTTTTTTAATTTATTTATTTTAATATGCATTGTTTTAGGAATCATGTTGGGAGAGAAAAATCAGAGCAAAAGGGAAAAACCATGGGAGAGGAAAAAAAAAACAGAAAAAAGTAAATATAGGATGTGTTGATTTACATTCACTCTCCATAGTTCTTTTTCTGGTTGCAGGTGGAATTTTCAGTCCAAAGCTTATTGGAATTGCTTTGGATCATTGCTCCACTGAGAAGAAGCAAGTTTGTCATAGCTGATCATCACACAATCTTGCTGTTTTTGTGTAAAACATATGCCTGGTTCTGCTTGTTTCACTCTGCATCAGTTCATTTAAATCTTACCAGTCCTTTCTTATGTCAGCTTGTTCATCATTTTTTTGTAGAACAATAATATTCCATTATCTTCATATACCACAACTTATTCAGTTGTTCCCAATTGATGGTAAAAAGAGCTACTACAAACATTTTTGCACAGGTGGGTCCTTTTCCCTCCTTTATGATTTCCTTAGGATATAGACTCATTAGTGGCACTGCTGGGTCAAAGGGTATGCAGAGTTTTACAATCCTTTGGTTATGGTTCCATATTGGTCTCCATTATGGTTGTCATTCCACAACTCTACCAACAATGCATTAATGTCACAATTTTCCTACATCCCCTCTAACACTTATCATTATCTTCTTCTGTCATCTTAGCCAATCTGAGAGGTTTGAGAAGGTTCCCCAGAGTTGTTTTAATTTGCATTTCTCTAATCAATAATGATTTAGAGCATGTTTTAGTATTTCTATAGATGGCTTTAAGTTCAAATCTGAAAACTGTCTATTCATATCCTTTGATCATTTATCATTTGGGGAATGACTTTCATCTTATACATTTGAAAAAGTATTTTTTTATATATTTTAGAAATGAGACTTTCATCAAAAACACTAGTTGTAAAGTTTTTTTTTTTTTTTTTACCAGATTTGTACTTCCCTTTTAATCTTATTTCTGTTGGTTTTGTTTGTGCAAAAAGTTTTTAATTTAATGTAGTCAAAGTTGTTTATTTTGTCTTTCATACTGTTCTTTAGCTCTTCTTTGATTATTAATTCCTTCCTTCTCTAAATATCTCATAGGTAAATTATTCTTTACTCTTTTAACTTATTTATGGTATTGTCTTTTATGCCTAAATCATGTATCCATTTTGACCTTATTTTGGTATTGGATGTGAGATGTAGATCTATGGTTTTGATGACTATTGCCTTATATATAGTTTTAGGTTTCATACTGCTAAGTCACCCATGTTTGTATTTTTTTTTTCATTAATTCCCTTGATATTCTTGACTTTTTATTCCTCCAGATTAATTTTGTTATTATTTTTTCTAGTTCTATAAAATAATTTTTGGCAGATTGATTGTATGGCACTGAACAAGTAGTTCAATTTAGGCAGAATTGTCATTTTTTGTTATATTAGCTTAGTCTATCTATTAGCAATTGATATTTTTTCAATTGTTTAGATCTGACTCTTTCTGTGAGAAATGTTTTGTAATTGCGTTCATGTAGTTCTTGGGTTTCTCTTGGCAGGTAGATTCCCAACTATTTTATTTTGTCGATTTTTTTTGCAAAGAGTGATAATTTTATTTCCCTATTGCATATTCTGATTCTTTTCATTTCTTTTTCTTTTTTTATTGATAAATCCAACATATCTAGTACAATGTTGAACAATAGTAGTGATAATGGACATTCTTGTTTCACTTCTGATCTTATTGGGAATGCATCCCAGCTTTTTTCCATTACAAATAATGCTTGCTGTTGGTTTTAGATACTACTTATTATTTTAAGGAAGTTCCCTCTTTATCCCTATGCTCTCTAATGTTTTTAACAGGAATGAGGTTTGTATTTTGTCAAAAAACTTTTTTTTGCATCTACTGAGATTATCATATGGTTTCTGTTGCTATTGTTTTTAATAAGATGGATTATGGTAATAGTTTTCCTGTTATTGAACATAACATCTCTGCATTCCTGGTACAAATCTGACTTGGAGATAATGTATTATTCTGATGATAAATTGGTACAATCTCTTTGCTTATATGTTATTTAAAATTCATTAGGGATTGATATTCATTAGGGAGATTGATCTGTAATCTTCTGTTTTAACTCTTCCTGGTTTAGGTATCAGTACTATATTTGTGTCATAAAAGAAATTTGGCAGGCCTCCTTCTTTACCTAATTTTCTAATTAGTTCACATAGTATTGGGATTAATTATTCTTTATCTAGCAGTTTGCATTTTTTTTTCCCTTGGGATTGTATTTTTTCAAATTTTGGTATAATGTTCCTTGGGATTTTTCTTGTGAGATCTCTTTCCCAAAGTGATCAATGGATTCTTTTAATGAGTACTTCCTCTTTGTTTCTAGAATATTAGGGAAGTTTTTCTTGGTAATTTCTTGAAGAATGCTATTCAGGCTCTTTATTTTTTGGTCATGGCTTTCAGGTAGGCCAAGAATTTTTAAATTGTCTCTTCTGGATCAATTTTTCAGGTCAGCTGTTTTTCCAATGAGGCATTTAACATTTTCTTCCATTTTTTCATTCTCTTTAGTTTGTTTGACCAATTCTTGCTTTCTTATAGAGTCATTAGTTTCTATTTGCCCCATTCTAGTTTTTAATGTGTGATTTTCTTCAACTAGTTTTTTTTTTTAATCTCTTTTTCCATTTGATTAATTCTACTGTTGAAGGTGTTGTTTTCTTCAGTGGATTTTTTTTTTTTTGTACTTAGACAATTATATTTTTTAAGGAGTTTTTTTTTTTTTCAAACAATTTCCCCTTCCTTTTCCAAGCTATTGACTCTCTCTTGCAGACCACGTATTTCTTTTTTCATTTTTCTTTTACCTCTCTTACTTGACTTTTAGAGCTCTTTTATTCTTTTATGAGCACTTCCAGGAAGCCTCTTAGGGCTTGATACCAATTCATATAACTCTTTGATGTTTCCTCTATGAACATTTTGTCCTCACCTGAGTTTGTATTTTGGGTTTCCCTGTCACCATAGGAGCTTTCTATAGTCTGGGTTCTTTTCTGTTTCTTGATCATTTTCTTTCCTTTTCTTTTGGTATTTCCCTCTTTTAGTTTTTTACTTTTGTTTATAAGCTCTGTTTCTGGGCTAAAAAGGGCACTGTCCTAAGCTTGCTGTGCAGCTCTGAGCCTTGGCTTTGAGCACAGGGTCCTCTTGTGTTTTCAGGGGGTAGCTTTGCATGCTCTTTTTAAACAGCCTGGTTTCCCAGAGTTTTGCCTTCGGAGTAGGGATTATAAACTGCTCTACTCCTCTATTGAGCCAGGATTCAGGGTTGCGACTGCTGATTTGCTGTGATTAAGTTCATCCCACTGGATTTTCCAAAGTCTGTATGAGCTGGGCTGAACACCCTTTTCACCCCAGTGAGGCTGACCTTTCTTGAATTTTTTCCAATCTATCTTGAACTGATTGGTTTCATTCCACCATACTCTGTTTGGATCCACTGTAAATTTTATTAGTTCCATTTTTTACCTTTCTTTTATATCTAACTCTACTGACCCCTTCCTTGAGACACTGCTTTTCAGTCACACAATCACTTTCTGCCAAAAGACCAAATAGAAAACCTGGAAATTATTTTTGATGTAAACTCTTCTTCTTGTTTTCCATAGGCAGTGAATTTCTATGTGTGATTAGTTCTTATTTATCCATATCCACTGTTCCATGATTCAGAATTGGAAGAAATCTTGAAGTTCATCTAGTACACCCCCTCATTGTTAAAAACACAGAAACTCAAGCCCAAGAAAGAAGTAGCATGTCCATGCTAAGTGCTAAATAAACAGCCAGATTTTCAACACAGGTCATTGCACTCTGGTAACAGGAGCCTTTCTGCTATACCATTTAGACATTTTAAAATCATAGAATGAATTATGGCATTAATTCTCCATGACATGTCAATTTGTATCTTGACAGGAAACCAACATATGTGTTTCTTTACCTGTACCACAGAATCATAGCACAATTCATTGCACTGACAAGGCACCCTACTGATTTTCTCTCTCTATCCCTTTGGTGGCAGTGGATAGAGTACCAGACCTTGAAGCAGGATGATTCATCTTTCTGAGTTCAAATTTGGCATCAGAAACTTACAAGCTATGTGACCCTTGACAAGTCACTTAACCCTGTTTTCTTTAGGTTCCTCATCTGTAAAATGAACTGGGGAAGGAAATAGCAAACCACTCCAATATCTCCGCCAAAAAAAATCACAAATGGAGTCATGAAGAGTCAGGACTGAAAACAACTGAAATCCATACTTTTGGCCACCCAGTTTTGTTGGCTTATCATGTTAAATTTCCCATAGTTCCTCCCAGGTGTCAATGTTCTTTCTTGAAATCATTTATATTTTTAAATATATTTTTCTATTTATTTATCATGATATATTTCCTCCTCTGGAATAAATTAAACTTGTTGAGAACAATGGCCATTTCATTCTTAAAACTGTATGACCCGTATCCAGTACCATGCTCCCTATGAAAAGTGACTATTTCATTCACTGAATTGTGTGTTCACAGTGCTTCTCTTAGCACAATTCTTGGCTCATAATAGACATTTAATAAAATTTGTTGGTTGGTAAGCTGATTGTTTAGAAGGTTTTACAAATATTCCCTGAATTAAATGGTTCAGAAAAACTAAATATCTAGTTAACCAGGAGTGTCCCCAAGATTTATCCCTTACTATTTTATTCAATAACAATGGTTTTGATATTTTGAAGGGTCTGTGATTGTTCCTCTGTAGATAGAGATCATAAATCTTCTTGCCTCATCTTGCATGAGTTTTTCCCATATTTTTCTATAAATCCTTTATGGTATATACATTGAAAACACTGGTTCCTATTCTTTAATCCTATTATTTAGATATTGGGAATATCAATAGAGTATCCCTAGTATACATCTGTCATCATTGTTCCCAATAAATGATCAACCAACTTCTCTTTATAATCATATATTATTATGATGTTTTATTTTATACCACACAATCAGGACTGTGGGAACTGAATATGAATCACAACATAGTATTTTCACCCTTTTTTATTAGTTTGCTTGCTATTTTTCTTTCTTTTTTTTCCTTTTGGATCTGATTTTTCTTTTGCAGCATGTTAAATGTGGAAATATATTTAGAAGAATTGCATATGTTTAACATATATTGGGAATATTTGCTGTCTAGATAAAGGAGTTGGGGGAAGGAGGGAATATGGAACATAAGGTTTTGCAAGGATGAATGGTGAAAACTACTTTTGCATGTATTTTGAAAATAAAAAGCTATTATTAAAAAATAAGATAGTGCCCAGGGAAGCCTCTATTCATTTTCCACACAGCTACAATCCTTTGAACTTTTCCAGACTCACTCAGCTAATAAATCTAGTCTGAGACCAGGTTTGCATTCACAAAGATGAATTTTCCTTATTTCAGGCCAGGTGCTCATCCATTATACCACCTAGCTGTCCTCCTGAACATTGCTAATAGAATTTTTTCCTTTAGAAACAGATTGGACCAGGGCAGAGGCTCTGTTGTTCCCCTATTGCAGCTTTCTATCCCTCAATTGGTATCTTTCCTCCTATGCATCCCAACACTACCACCCTTCTTTTAAGCATTCTTTTCTATATTGTTTTCCCTCTTAGATTATAAGCCTATTGAGGGCAGGGACTGTCTTTGTTTGCCTTTGTATTTCCAGTACTTGGCAAAGTACCTAGTATACAGTAGAAGCTTAAAATATGTTTAATAATTGACTGATATGATATCACATTTTGGATATATTTTTTTCATCTCCATTGTTTTTCCTGTCTGTTGGAATCCTTACTAACTGCTAAGTAATTAGAGTTGATCTAATCTTACAAGAAGTTGTTTTGGCCAGAACCTGAAACAAGGTACTAAGTAGAACTAATCAAGACAAGGCTTGTGTTCCCACCTTTACTCAAAGTCCACACCTTAAAGCTCTTTGGGCCAGAGAGCACTATGGGAGAAAACCCATAATCCCATTCTCTCAGAAGGTTCACATATAAGGCGAGACAGCCATTCCAGAATACATTTTTTTCCTCTTGGCTGGCTGATCGTGCTAGACTCGAGAGAAACGACTCTGCTGCAGAGAACACTTTTGACGGATTTCAGTGGAGCTACGCCAGAAGCCCTTTCTCCGCGGCAAGTTGGTGGCTGGGCTCCCCAGAAGGAGATAAGAGAGACCTTCCATCTCTGTCTTGGTTGGAGGCAGAAGAAAGCAGAGGCAGAGGCTGAAGGACAGAACCTTTGGATTTGGAGACATCCGAAGGGCTCCAAGCCTCTAAACTGGCTGTGCCCTGAGAAGAACAAACTCCAACATTTGAACTCTAACACCTGTCACTGGGACCAGTTTCTTTTCTATTATTCTGGATTTTATTGAGGAAGTTTTGCAACTAGGGTTAAAGGGAATCAGATGATTGTCAACTCCAAAACAAACAAGCAAACAAAACAAAACAAAAAACAAAACAAAACAAAACAAACAAACAAAAAAAAAACAACTTGGAGAACCTTCCATGGGTAGATAGTTCTTTCTATACTAGAACTTTGCTATGTGGAGAGGGCAGCTTCCATGATGAGGATGAACATCTGGCTTTATATTTTCTTGCTTTATAATCAACTATATGCTATTTTCAACAGATTTTGTAGCAGTGTATTTGTTATAGTCTCAAAGAATTTCAACGCACACACACACACACACACACACATACACACACACACACACACATATATGTGACAAATAATTTCCAAAAATTGAGGGGAATGAATCTCATAGTCTCTTTTCTAGTCCATCCCGTACTAGAAAAAACAATTCATTGACAATAGTAAGAGTGGCATCTAAGTGATGCATTGGATGACTTATCAGGTCTTGAGTTAGAAAAACTCATTTTTGTGATTTCAAATCTGGTCTTACTAGTTTTATGACCCTAAGCAATTTACTTCATCCTATTTGCCTCAGTTTACTCATCTGTAAAATGAGCTGGAGAAGCAAATGGCAAGCCACTATAATATATTTGCTAAGAAAACCTCAAATAAGATCATAACTGAATGGACTCAACATCAATGTTAAGAAACTCCAGTGGAAGTGGAGGAAACAAAAACAAAAACTCACTCCCTACTAGTGCAATAGGGAAGTGCTAGCTGCTAGAAAGCTTTCCCCTAATATCAATCTTAAAAATTGGTTCTTTCCATTTGACTCTCTGCCTGCATTTTTAGCTTGGCCTCTGGGGTCAAGCAGAGCAAGCCCAATTCCTTTCATGTGACAGTTATTCAAAAAATTTAAAGACAGTTCTTTCTTCAATAAATGATGGGCCTAGATCTGTTATTCTCTTATTGCTGAACTAGTTGTTTTTCAATAATAATAGTAATTAACAAGAATTCATCGATAAAACAATTTACACTTTACAGTGTTTTTATAGCAGATGCATGTCTGGAGAGTTATTTATAACTACTTAACATGATTTTAAATATAACAAAATTGTGGCTCAGAGTGATTAAACGATCAGAGGTCTGAAGTATCAGAAACGGACTTTAAATCAACATATTCTTAGTCTCAATCAAATCCTCTTTCCACATAATAGCTTTGCATTTTCTATGATATCAATAAACATTCTTTATCTAATACATAAGATCCTCCACAAACTTCCCAATTGTTAGCACTTACCTTCAAATAAGTCTCTAATTTCATTTTTCACTACTTCCTGATACAAATAAGTCTTTAACCTTTTACCTTATCTCCCATTACTCCCCAATTCACTTTGACCAAATCAATCATGATGTTCTCCAAATCAGAATTTTATTTCCCCAGCCACACTCATTCCCCACTGGCACTTTTCATTCATTCATTCATTTCATTCATTGACTTTCTTGAAACTCCGTTCAGCCTTGAAACAGGTTCCATCTTACTCTGAACTTGAGTCTTTACAATTTGATGTGTATTATACTACATTTTATTGCTCTAAGTCTTCATCGATGCTTTTGTGATCAGTACATCAGTACTCTGTGATGAAATCATTATCATGATTTCTATTTTTCATAGGAGGAATGTGAAGCTAAAAATCATAAGTGACTTGCTTAGGTTATCACACAACTAGTAACTTTCTGTGGCAGGATTTGAACCCAGATTTCTGAATCAAGATCAGATACTCTATATTGTGCCACCCTGACTTCTCTATAAAAACAAAAATCGAAAATTAAAGTATTAATTATTATGTACAATTGAAATCTTCTGTTCTGAGGAAGAACAGAGAATGACAAAAAGAGAAAGTATTTCAGAATGAGTGAGTGCTGTCTACTAGGGTAACCTGGAATGGCCACATGTGAGGGTTTTCCTTTGAGTTGATATTTGAATGGAATTGGAGATTGAGGTGAAGGGGAAGCACATGAAGGACTGTCTAAAAGCAGAGAGACTAGAGATAGGGAAGGAACTAGAAGGAAATCAGTTTAATTAAAAAATAGGTGAAATAAGCGTGGATATAAGCTGGATATAAATCATGAAGGCTTTTCAGCACTCATACTTTCTCCAAGAAGCAGTAGCAAGCTGCTGAAATTTTGACTTCATGGATTATGATGGAAGGAGTTGTTCAATTCAATTTAACAAATAGTTCCTAGGAGCCTACTATGATTAGGACCCCGGGCTAGGATCTGCAGATTGTAAAACAAAAATGATGCAGAAGCTTATATTTTTATTGGGATTCATATCTTTCATTCTTTTAAAACCCCCATACAGTGTCCAGTTCAAGCAATCTGCTTGACAAAGGCTTAACCAGAAACTGAACACTATGGCCCATTTAAATTAGGAGTCCTCTATTCCACCTGAGTTTCCATCTACAACCTCTCTAGACTATAATGAGATTTATTCTGCAAGCCTAGCTTCTTCAAAAACATGCTGTTATCATCAGGACGATATTTGTGTATGTTACATTTTTTGCAAAAAACAACCATCACACAATCTTTATACTAGCACAGCCCTGAAGTCCAAACAAAGTTAAAGGGTATTATATTGGATTCACAGAAATAGTTGGCAAGCATATTGATCTGACGGCAAGCAATGTGTTCTATAGATTGGTCACCCAATATGACAATAGGAACTGCAATAAAGGATAATAAATCTTCTGTGAGAAGGGAAAATTACATAGGAGAGAAAAGCAGCGATTTGTCTTGTAAATATCAACAAATGCTTCTAAAAGACTTTCTATTTCTCTTAGAAACAAATGCTTTCTCTTTCTCATCCTCAACAACAAAGATAAGATGATTTCATACATTTGAGAATGATATGAACAAAGAATTAGAATTGGAAGGGAGGCTAACAATCATACAGCACAATTTCTTGGTTTTAAAGTCTTCAAGTATGATTTAAAAATGTGGAATCCATGTCCATAAATCCAATGCAACATACCCAAGATCATATCACTATTTACGGTCAGATCTAAGATGGCACAGGAAGTTCAGTGCCCTTCCTACTATAGATCAATACAGAGTGAGGGAGTGGCACATCAGTGTATAAAGTACCACACCTGAAGTCAGAAAGATTCATTTTCCTGAATTCAAATCTGGCTTGAGACACTAGCTATGTGACTCTTGGCAAGTCACTTCACTCTATTTGCTTCAGTTTCCTTATCTGTAAAATAAGTTGGAAAAAGAAATGGCAAACCACTTGAGTATCTCTGTCAGAAAACCCTAAATAGGGTTACAAAGAGTCAAACATAATTGAAATGATTCCATAACAATATGCTCTTCTCAGGCCATGACTATATGGCCATCCATAAAGCTACTTCTTTACATACAATGTATAGTTAATCTCTGTTCTGACTGAAAGTAATATTAGATTGTGGAATTCTGCAATAGAGGGATAGTAGGATAGTTGTGGAAGGTCTTGCCAAACTGGAAAGTCTTCAATTGATAATGAAAAAATAGAATTGAGAAAATAGTCAAGATATAGACCAGAAGTATGCTCATATTTATCAGTGATTTCTTGGTGAAACCTTAACCCCTTCTAGAAGCCTTTGGGTTTTGAATATTTCAAAAGTGCTTCTTAATTTCTCTGACTACTGGCAACTATGGTCACTTATCCCATTGAAATAAAAACCACTAGAGTACCCTATAAATAAAAATGAATTGTGAAAATACATTAAGTAGTAGAAAAAGTGTGGCATTTCAAGTCAGAATATCTGCTACTACACTATATGAGTGCAAATAACTTGGTCTGAATGTCACTTCCTTCTTTATCAAATGAGAGGATTGAATTGGATGATCCTTAAAGCCCCTTTTCGATATCCTGGGATTCTATGATGTAGAAGTTACAATTATGTTGCATGTGTCTTATATTTTTCATAATATGAGAGATCAAATAGTGATGGTCTATAGAGAACCTCTCAAGACTTCAAGCAATTAGGGTGGTAACCAGAACAAAATGATTATAGGAAAGAAGTAGTTGGGTTTTCAGAAGGGAGTAAGACAGTCCTGGAAGCTACTAACTGACTGCTGAGAATAAGCTATGGGAAAACACAAACACACACACATACAGAAAGAGAGAGAGAGAGAGAGAGAGAGAGAGAGAGAGAGAGAGAGAGAGAGAGAGAGAGAGAGAGAGAGAGAGAGAGAGAAGAGAGAGAGAGAGAGAGAGAGGAGAGGACCCTGCTGTGATGGGATGCCTTTGCTAGTGGTCCAGATGCGGACTCTGGATTGTCCTCCATTGTCTAGCCTTGAAAGATAATGTTTTTTTTTTCCCTTTGGGGGAATGAGTATTCTTAGAAGATTATTTTTAAGTGTTGAACACAGTTTGGAGTGTGTATCTTAAGAGTATTTATCCATTTCACTGACAATTATTTTAATCGCTATTAAATATCTTTGTCTGACAAGGCAATATAAGATGGAGAGTAAACCAGCTCTTAATGAGCTCACTCTTCTCTATTCCAGTTGCAGAAACTTATTAGCTGTGGAATTTTAGGTTAAGTTATCTTATCTCCATTTTCCTCAGTTTCCTGATCTGTAAAGAGAAAAATAATGGTAGTACAAACCTCCCAGTGATGTTGTGAAGATAAAAATGATATAATGATTATAGGTGTTTAACATAGTCATTGGCAAATACTAAACACTACATTATTATTATTTCTTTTATTGAATGTAATCACTCCATATCTGACCATTCTAAAATGGTTTTTAAATGTCAAAGGTAGTAAGGTCAATGATTTTTGTAAAGGGCTGAAAATCTTAAAAGATGTGCTTGAATCAGACAACTAAGCACTTAAGGTTAATTACCTATTGGACAATAACCATTAGCATATGTTTGGAAAAATGGCTCTTCTCACTAATCCGTGCTGGCCTGATCTTTTAGTGATACAGATAATCCTAGAAGGGATTAGAGGATGGAGTGAGACAAGACAGACTCACTTTTCCACAGGACAAGGAGAAGAAAGGTTGGTGGAGAGCTTGTGGCAGTTGTGTCCATCTCCTTCACTTCTCCTCCTAAAGACCAAGGACTTTTGCTTAGCCTGACTCTGGCTGATTCTGAGGTCTCCAGGGAGTTAGTCCAGATGTTACAGATTTTTATATGAAATAATTTGAAAATGTAATTGCTGATATATGACATAATTATAATTAAGTCCATCTTTTTCCTTTTATAGCAAATTTCTATAATCAAGAAGTGTTTTTTTAAGTACAATATTAAATCTATTAAGTAATTGATTGAGACTGGAACATCTTTGAGTTACTATAATAGGATGCAAGCATTGAACATTTTACATTTTTAACTTATATTTATGGTGAAATTATATAGAGGGATAATATCCTTCAATTTTATTTTAAAAGTTTTCTAATTAAATGGAATAGTAAATTTTGAGAAAAGCAACAAGATTAGACTGTTTTCTCTAAGAACTATATTGGGTATGTTTTAATAATAATATCTAAATAATATCTAAATAAAATTCTCAAAATTGGACTAAAATTTATTAATTAAAGATTAATTAAAATTTAAACATAAATGGTATTCATAATGGTACAGAAAGTAAAATTGACTTTCTCATTTTTAAAACTATCTATGTAATATTTTTAAAAGGCAGCCATAAATGACCTTCCTAAGAAAAAAGTACTAGGACCAGATGAATTTTCAAGCGAATTATTAAATGAGTTACTTAGAATAATAGGCAAAGAAGGGATCCTACCAAACTTCTTTCATGAAATAAATATGATGCCTAAAACCAGGAAAAGTAAAAACAGGGAAAAGAAAATTATAGAACAATTTCATTAATCAACATGCATGCAAAAATTCTAAATGAAATACCAGCTAAAAGATTACAACAAACACTACAAAGATTATACACTATGATTAAGTTCTATTTATAGCAGGAATGCAAGGATAGTTTAACATAAGGAAACTGTTCACATAATTATTTATTATAAGTGGGTTTTTCCTTAAATTGATAAAAAGCATGTTTATCCAAAACCCTCAGCAAACATTATTTGTAGTGGGGATCAGGTGTGAAACAAGAATGCCCACTGTCACAAGCATTCTTATATATAACAAACCCCTGAAAGAAGAGATAGTAAGAGATACCCAGTTAAAATAATTCTAGACAGTATGGAATACCTAGAAGTATATCTGCAAAACAAGCCCAGAACCATAGAAGATTTAAGTAATTGAAGAAATATAAATTATTCATGGGTAGGCAAGGTCAATATAATAAAAAATGAAGAATAAAAAACCAAGAGTATCAAAGGAGCTAATAAAAGAAAAATGTAAAGGAAAGAGGTTTGGCAATATCCGATTTTATACTATATTATAAAGTGGTAATTATCAAAACTACCTCATACTGGCTAAAAAATAGAAAGGTAGCTCATAAATTAAATATACACATATATCAGGTGCAGGATATAGATAAGAATAAAGATAGAAAATGGTATATGAACTTAAATTCTCTGAAATTTCAAAATTAGAGACCCAAATTTAAGTGACGTTATTCGATTTTAGTAAATCAGAATCTCTAGATTTGGAACCAGAAAAACAGAACCTCTTTGAGAGCTATACTGCTCGATTCTGTTCCACCATTCATAAGTGACAGGCTAATTGTGATCTGGTTGACAGAAGCAAAATGTTGTTATTTAGCTGTTTCATTCATTTCTGACTTTTTGTGATCCCATTTGGGGTGTTCTTGGCAAAGATATTGAAGCAATTTCCCATTTCTTTTTCCAATTCATTTTACAGATGAGGAAACCGAGGCAAACAAGGATTAAAATAAGCCCAAGGTCACATAATTAGTAAGTATCTTAGGCTGGATTTGAACTCAGGAAGATGAGCCTTCCTGATTCAGGCTGGGTTCTCTATCCAATATAGCATCTCTCTGTCTAGAGAAGCAAATGGACAAACTTAACTGGAATCAGCAGTTTGTCAAAGAACATAATGTGTGGCAAGTTTGGAAAGGTAGAACAGAGACAAATTGCATCAAGCAGATGAGTTTATAGTTGATTCAAAGATGATGAGATCTCTCTAAGGCTTTTTAAGGAAATGACTAGTAAGACCTTTCAAAAATTCCAAATGGGGGATGGAATGAATTAGAGAAATGTTGAAGGAAATTAACAGGTCATTCTAATAGTGAGGATGAGAGGTATTTGAGGATCTGAATTATTACTGCCTGAAAGAGTTAAGGTAATACGGCTCCATGGTATAGATTTGGAGCACTTGATCTAGAATCAGGAAGACTAAAGTTCAAATCTGGCCCCAGAAATTTACTAGTTGTATGATCCTGGACGAAGCCTCTATCTGCCTCAATTTCCTTATCTGTAAAATGGATATCATATTACCACCTGCCTCTGAGGATTATTATGACAATCAAATAAGATATTATTTGTAAAACACTTCACAAATGTCAAAATGCCGTATAAATTTTTATTATCATATTAGAGGACAAATAGGATAAATTCAGTGATGATAGAATTAACTTGGTAACTAGATAGAGATCTGGAGAATAGTGATAAGAAAAAATGAAGACCTGAGGATGATTTCTCATTGCAAAGCTCTCCTTGCAGTTATTTTCACTGTGGCACCTTTCCCTATCTATAAAATAAAGAGATTGAATTTATTCAGATATCAAGGATTCCTATTGGCTCTCAATCTAGGACACTATGAGTCTTCACACTTTGTACTCTCTCTGTACTTTCTAATGTCCCACAATTAAGTCTCTATATATTTCTTCTCTCAAATTATAAAGCTCTCTCAGGCCAAATAGCAATTCATTATAACTTTCTTTCATGTGAATCCTCCAGCTGAGTCTCTCTCAATTCCATAAACAATTCCTAAAGCTAATTCCTGATGTCCCTAAGTATGCTAGTTAATTTTGAACAACTAACCTCAAACCCACAGGGGAACATAAAAGTTTCACCTTTCCTCAGAGGCCCCATAATATTCTTAACAGCTTGATAGCATGACTCTAGACTGTTCAGATGAACTCTAAAAAAGGATTAGAGATAAAAAAACCTACCTTTTTTTTGTTGTTGTTGTTGAAATTTGACCTGATTTGATATATATTTTTCAAAGAAAATTACAGTATCCCCAGACACTCCTAGTTTGGAATCCTAATTCTGGATAGAGTAAACCTCTAAATTAGCATCAAGATTGGCTAAGATAAAACTGTAATTAAAATGGTGTTGGTACCTTTGACGGTGACCTAGTAGTCCAATTTTATAAACTGTTTAATGATCATGGTGGGAGTTGCACATATCAAAAATAGGATTAACCCATGAAAAATACAAGAGTGATAAATTCAAAGTGATATAATAATGGAAAGTTATAAATTTCTATCATCTTAAAAACAGTGGGTATGTTTACCTAATATAATGAATGATAACTGCTAGAGGTTTTCTATAAAAATAATTGGTGACACTATCCAATAGAATACTAGACAGAATAGACTACTAGTCAGAGCTAGTATCATGTTGCTTTGGTGATACAGTAATCAAGGAGGAAGTGGGAAGAACTTGCTTAAGGACAAAATTATCCCTGTATATTGGCCCTCTCCATACCTTTATATATTTTTGTTTATTGTTAATTTATTAAAAGTAAAATTCAAAATATATATCCCCAAAGCATACACATTTTTGTCTATTTATACACACATACACACATACATATATATAGTGTGTGCTTATGAGTATATACACATAATATCCACACACACATATATATATACACATATGCATATATACACATATATGTTTATATGTGACATTTTGATGGTGATCATTTGACAAGACTCCCCACAATGATTAACTATTTTAAGTTGAAGATTTGACACAGCTATTGGAAGTAATAAAGTCCTTTTTTCTGGCACAAAGAATTAAAAATTAATCCTCATAAATATTTTTAACAACTGAGTGAGTTAATTAGATTAAGTCCATTTAGGGTCTAAGCTATTAAGTGAAGTTACTTATTGATTTAGAGATTATAGGCGGATCTAGTAGGTCAACATCCTTTCCTTTTATTATTACCCTGGCTGAAACCTTTTAAAAAATATTGTTCTGTCTGAAATCAATATAAACCATTGCAGAAAGAAATAGCTATGCTTCTAAACTCACACTTTAGATTCTGAAATTCATCAGAATCTCTGAAAAATGGAAATCAATAATTTTGCTAATAGTATAAACACATATTTCTTAAATTGAGAACACCTATCACAGACTTTCACTATGTGACTTCATATTTTGTCTTAAAGTAAAACAACTAACACACACAACTTTTATTTTTATTGCAGTATGGAGTAGCAAAAAGGATATTGTACATGAGAAGAGAAGATATTGGCACAAATTCTCCATCAGACCCTTGTTTAGTTCTATGATCACTGGGGAGTCATTTAATTATATAAAACCTCAATTTCCTTTGCTGAAAAAATGTGAACTACTAACCTCATAGGAGTACTATCAAGAAAAATATGTCAACTTGAAAATGATACTATTGAAAGGTATGTGTCAATTATTATTAGCTATGTCAGAGAAGAGAGTATTTAAATGAACATCTCAGGTCACTCAGACTGTTGAAGTTTCATATAATTTTGGGTTTCATATTTTTTAACAGACTATTAAACATTTTACCAAGAAAACAAATTTATGAGAAAAAGGTTAAATAATTAAAATGGCAATGAAAGTCCCATTAGTGATAAAAATAATTTTAAAAATAATGATTAACTTAACAACAAAGGTTTTAGGAACCATATAGCACTCTTTTTTAAGAATTATTTTTTAAAATAATATTCTTTTTTTAAAATATTTTTTTAAAAGCCTTTGCTTAATATAATCAAAAGTATCCCCCCAAATGTCATTATTTGTAAGAGAAGAACACTAGAATTTTCTCAAATTAGATCAGCTGTAAAGATGGCCATTATTTCACAAACATACACACACAAACACACACACATGCACATGCATGCATACACATACACATGCGTGCACACTCACATACATACTACCTAAAGATATGAAATGAAAATGAATTAGGGAAGCTAAGAAAACAAGTGACAAATTATCTCTATTTGTAGTTATATGATAGTTTAGGGAGTGAAAAGGAATTATAAAAATTAATCATTATAAGAGAACTAATACTTTCAATAAAGTAGCCCAATAGAAAATACAGTAAAAAAAATTCTATTTTACATTATTAAAAGAGCTAAAAAGGAAAAGAGAGTAGGAGAAATTCCCTTCAAGATAACAACAAATTAACTAGATATAGTAGGATTAGCCTCATAAAATATAAGAAAGGCTTATGAAAATAAAAAAAAATAATATAGGGGAAAATATCTAACATTCAGTGCTTATCATTCTTAAAATTATGAGCCTGATAAAATAATCCTACAGAGATGGTGATATACCAGTAAGATTACCAAAAGTATGCATTAGAATGATGAAAGATTTGTTAATTATTTGGAGGAACATAAAGTTAAAATAGCAAGAAATAAATTTGAAAAAAAGGTAATAAAAAAGACAGCTTAGTCTATTTGATCTCAAATCATATTACAAGTAAGTAATCATTAAAATCCATTGGGTATTCTACAAAAGGTTAAAAATTAATCAGTTGAATCAAATAGATAAGCTAGACCTAAAAATAAATAGACATCAAATATTAAAAATCCAAGGAACAAAATAAACTATGAGAACTTACTCTTTTATTACATAAAAACTGAACTGCTTAGGAAAAGGAAAGCATTTGAGTGTGTGTATACACGCATGCATGCATACATGCATAGACACGTATATGTACACACATACACACATATATGGGTGTGTATATTGCAATACATATGTTCATGTTATGTGTAATATGAACATATAGACACCCATGTTTATAAGGAGTGTGTGTGTGTATGTGTGTGTGTATATGAGAGAGATAATACTAGAGAGAGACAGAGAGAAGCAGCTCCAAATGAATATATGACCTAATGTAAAAAAGTCATTCTATAAAAAGAGGGGAAAAGAAATCTCTGTCTTAAGTGACAAAAGTTTATATAAAATTTTCAAAGTATCTGTACAACTATAATCATTGTGATTAGAATAAGAAAAAAAGATCTGTCCTTGAAAAAAATTAATTAGAATAGGTAAATGACAGAAATGCATAAAATCAAGTCATTTATCAGTACTCAAGATGCATCACAATTTTTTTAAAATAAAAAAATATATAAACCAGCAATAATTGATCAGAGGTCAATGTCCATAATAATGAAGAAATATAAATTAAACTAACTCTGAAGTATTATTCTATAGCCACTAAACTAACCAAAAAAAAAAAAAAAAACTCAAAAGAAAGATAGAAAATTCATTGCTGGGAAGGCTGTGGGAAGACAAAATTGTTAATTCACTGCAAGTAGAGCTGTGAATTAGTTCAACCATCTGGAGTGTGATTTGGAATTACATACACACACAAAATGGTCAACTATTCATACTCTTTGACTCTTTTAAAAGGAATATACCCATTTAGGGCTAGTCATGCAATATTAACCTTACTTTCTTTTAAAAATATAGCTACTAGACTGATAAAACAAGAAGATGCTGTAGATATGACAAAGTAATTACAAAAATTTTGTGATGTTGTTTAATAATATGCTTAAGGATGAAGAAAAGAAAGATGGAAGATGATCTGCTCATGGGAATATGGAACAGATTAAAGGATCGCATATAACAAGTAGGACTTAAGGATGCACAGTCAGCTTGGAGAAATGCCAGACTCATCCCAGGGACTGAGTTCCTTAACATAGATTCAGATCTGGGTCACCAAAGATCATATAGACCAAGCTCTTGATTTTAAAGATAAGATTTAAAAGACTTGCTCAAAGGAACACACTAAGCCACATGGACAGGATTTAAATGTAAGGTCCTCTTATTCCCAATGTAATATTGTACCACACTAACACCAACAGCTTGGATAAAGGCAATAATAATTCGGTTGGTAAATCTTCACATGAAACCAAGTTAGGAAGGGTAGCCAAGATATTTGATAACTGTTAGGATTCAAAAAGACTTGGAAAGGCTAGAACTTTGGGTTGAAGTTAATTAGAAGTGATTCAATAAGAATTCTCAAGTCCTATATTTTCTTTTAAAACATAAGCTTTGTTAAATGTCATAGGATAGGATGTAGATCACTATAGAGTTGTTGACTTGATAAAAATTGGAGCTTAATATGTCAATAACATGATTTAGCAATCAAAAAATTCAATGAAATCTTAAAGAGCATTAAGAGATAAAATAGCCCCATTGTCCTCTGGTCTCATCAGACCTATCTGGAATATTGTATTCAATTATGGGTGCTGAACTTTAAGGATAGCATTGCTAAGAGGAAGAACATTCAAAGGATATCACTGTTTTGTGAAAGACGTTCACATGGCTCAACAGGTTTATTTTTAAAAATAGGGACAGAAGAAAACAAAAATAAAAACAAGCCTAGGTGTGTTTAACCTGAAGACTTATAGAATTACAGACATTCAGGAGTGGAAAGAACCATTATGATCATCAAGTCATTCAGTGTAGCCCATACTTAGGAGGAAATTTAAAATTCAGTCTTTGCTTGAAGACCTCCAATAAAGGAGAACCATCTCACTTCAAAGACAGCCCACTTGGCTTTGGGGTGAATTTAACTGTTAATCCTTTTCTCATTTCATCAAAACTAAATAAATAAAGTTATGGTGAGGCTCCATATTTATGTAACTGTGCAGGCACCTTGGATAAAGAGGAATGAAATTTCTTCTATTCTATCCCCAAAGCAGAACAAGAAGGAGATAGAATTTATCAAGGGATAGCTTACTCATCAATGTAAGAAAACCTCCTAATAACTAGAAATAACTAAAATAGGAAGTTTCACATGACTAAAAAGAGTGAAGTAAAAGTTGTATCATCATGTGATGAAAAAATTGTAGAAGAATTTTTTTTTTATGAAGATGCATGGATTAGACTGAATGGATTTCAAGGTCCCTTTCCACTCGAAAACCTTTGAAGAGATCAAAAAACTAAGTAATATAGCAAAGACCATCTAGCTAATAAGTAAAAAATATCATGCTTCTCTCACTCAGGGATGATAATCCTACAAAACTGGAATCAAGGCTGGGCCTGAATCGCCAGTGTTGAAGAGGAAGGTACAGTAAAATGTTTGCCTCAGAAACATCAAGGGCATACCATACCATATCTATTACTAATCATGCAGGTTTTACCTTCTATCCAAGAAGGTAGAAGTTGAGATTGCCCCTATTCCTCTTTAACTGCCTGTTACCCCAGTTTCTGCTCACAGACATATCCAGATTGCTTCCTTAATTGGGGAAACAAGACAAACAAACAAAGTAGTGTTCACTTGTCCTCTGTTATCATTCAAAGGCTGGAGAGGTCCTTTATCTACCCATATCAGACTCCTAGAAAATTAGCTGTTGTCTGTACTTCTTCACTGCTGTTACTCTCTTTCTCCAGGGCAATTAGCCTTGTGATTCCATATTTTTCTAAAACTTATCTTGCATAGTTTACCTGTGATCTCCCCAAATAAAGCCAATGATCTCTTCCTCATCATCCTTGACTTCTCCGCAGTTTCTAAAACCATTAGACAATTGCTTACTTGATAATGTTTCCTGTTTCTCCTCCTTGTTGCATCACTGTTAATCAGTTTTCTTTACTAATTGATTATTTTTTACCCCTTAAGGATAGATATACGCCCAGACCCATCACTGCCAAGGATCTGTCCTCATGTCTTGCTCTACATTCTTTCCCTTGATGATCTTATACTGTTTTTATGGATTCAATTAACATCTCTAATTAATTTAGCCCAGATTTCTCTCTTTAACTCCAGTACCATATCTCCATAGATTTCTAATACTTTATCTCTATTTGGATATCCCATTAGCCTTTGAAACTCAGAGTAGATTTCTTCATAGTTTCATCTAACCTATCTAGCTTTCCTGATTTCTTCTGAGCACACCATCACATGGCTACCATATAAATTCATAACTTTAAAGTCATCTTTAATTTTTAATTCAAAAATCCAGTTAAATTTTATCTTCTATTACTTCTACCTCCACATCAGCTTCATTTCTCCATTCACCTAGTTCAGAGTTTTATCATTCTACTCCCACACTACTACAATAGCCTTATAACTTGCCTTTTTCTTCTAGTCTTTCTCTTCTTTACAGCATCCTATATGCAAAAAGCAAATTAATTCCCCTAAAACATAGATATAACCACCCTAAATTTTCAGTGGATCCCTATTATTTCTAAGATTAGAATTATCAATCTGACATTTTAGAAATTCTCTACTCCAAACCCACACCCACATATACATCTGGCACTAATCTATCTTTCTAGACTTATACACACACACCTCACACATTATATTCTAGCCAAACAGAATGAGTAGCTTCTCCTTTGATATTCCATCACATGTACAGGAGAAATGGGTCCATCCATTTCCCTCCTTTCATCAACTCCTCACATCTGAAATATACTGCTCCCACTTTTCAGTAGCCTTTTCTTCACTTGAGACTTCATTCAGGTTTCACCTTCTGTATGAAGCTTTCACTGATGGACTCCACAAATATTATTAGAATACTATCCCTCCCCAAATTACCTATTTACTTATCTTTGTACAAGATACATGCATGTAAGCACATATAAATATATGTCTATCTGAATTGCATGGATAATATATTGCTCATTAAGATTTAAAGGTAATAGGTATCTCTTGTCACAAATTAGTTGGATTGTAAGATAGATTATTGAAAAATCTCAAGTTGGTAGATGTTCTATAGATTTGAATATTCTATAAATTCATTGAATCTTAAAGATGAGGGGATCCCTAGAGCTTATCTGGTTCACTTTACAAACAAGTAAGTTGAAACCAGAAGAGATGAGGTAACTTATCCTTTTTCACTTAATATCAGAATTCTCACTTCCTAACACTTAGGCCAACATTCTTCTCTACTATAGTAACTCTTTAATTCTCTTCCAGTGCCTTGGTTCCTAAATAGTAGCAATAGAATCATGTAAGGGAAATACAAAATGTTTGGAAATATATAAGACCTAGTTCTTTCTAATTAATAAACAATGCTGCTTCTTAAAAAATGGTCATCTGATCCAAAAAATTGAAATTAAAAAAAATTCTTTTCAGGAGTTATAGTATAGGTACTTTGGAACTAATTTCACATGAGCACTTATAGAGAATAGTGAAAGAAACAAGAGTAAAGAATCTAAGCACAGATTCCTTTAACATTAAATATTAGCCCCACTCCTATCTTTTACTGTGTTCTAAGATGGCAAAAAAGCCAATGACTCATTCCTTATGGGAACAGAAGGGTGAAAAATTTGAATGTAATCTGTTATTTTGCTTCTCTCTTGTGCTTGACGATGTAAGTCAGAGATAATTAAAAATATAGGAAATCAAACTCTGGTGGAGGGCTTTAATATTCCAAGAACTGGATTCATGAATTCCGCTGTGCTCCATTTCAGTGTGCTGTTGAACTCAACATAAGGTTCATTAATTACTTTCTAGTCAAAGGAAGTTACTTAATATCAAATACTCTACATTGCCAATATGGATCATCAAGAAAGTATAACTGAAATGAAGTATAACTAATTGCCAAGGGTCTGAATCACATTGGGGAAGTAGGGAATTGAACATATCTTCAAAATTTCCAAAATAAGGATGTACCATTTCAAGGGAAAAAAGAAAGAAAACATAAAATTCTTGCAATGAAAGGCACATGCTTTAAAAAGACACTCATATTTTTTATTATGTCATTTCCAAATTCTATGCAAGGGACTACTGTCAAATGCTTATTCATCGATTGACTCATGGAAAAACCTGTTATAATGAAGTCTTTTTGGTACAGAGAGTTAAGATTTTCTACAGAGGGAAGAGTATGGGAATCCAGAGGCAGGGGACTCACATATACTCATGAAGACATATATATGGAAGTTTTTTGGTCAAGTTACTGAACATCTACTTTTCTTATTTTCTTCATCCATCAAATAAGGATAATAACAGAACTCCCAGAGCTGTTGTGAGGATAAAATGACATAATATTTGCAATTTTTTTGTATACTTTATGCCTCTAGCTGCTATTATTGTCTCCCTTCTCCTCCTCCTCATGTACTTAAGAATGAAAGTCAAATGAAGTTTTATATATACATACACATGCATAGGCAACATTTTGTAAACTATTAAAGTTTAAATAGTTCCTACCTATTCCCTTATGTTGCCTTAGATAATGAATCCAAAAAAAAACCTCATTTAAATAGTGCTTTAAGAATTTTTGTTGTTAGTAATTTTTTCAGTTGTATCCAATTCTTCATAACCCTATTTGGGGTTTTCTTGGCAAACATAGTAGACAGGTTTGCCATTTCCTTCTCCAGTTCATTTTACAGATGAGGAAACTGAGGGAAACAGGGTTAAGTAGCCTACCCAAAATCATACTGCTAATAAGTGTCTGAGGTCAGATTTGAACTTGGCAATAAGAGACTTCTCAGCTTCACGCCCTGCAAACTATTATCTGTGTTAACTAGCAGCCTCATTTCAAGAGCAATGAAGTATTTTTCCTCACAATAATCTTGTGAGTTAGGTACTACAATAATTATTATCACTATTTACAAGATTTTAATTGCCATTTTATGTCAGCAAAATGAAGTTGCGATAGATTTATTCACTAGCCAGTTATTATAGAACCTGTAAGTGTTGCACTTAGGATTCAAATTCAGATCTTTACTGATTTTGCCGACATTAGTGTAATGCAAAATTCCAACTTATAATAGTTTTTTTTTTGTTTTTTGTTTTTTGTTTTTTGTTTTTTGTTTTTTTTTTTTTTACAATAGCTCTATAGAGCCAAAACTATAGACTTAAGGGACACTGGGCAGGAAGAACAACTTACCTAATTATTACACTTACAGTTTGCTACTAATCTTTCTGCCTAGAACATATGAGGGTGATACATAATAGGGATGTAATGGGTCTGGGGAACATGATATTAAATGACTGCTATGTGCCATGCACTTTGATAGGTGCCGAAGATATGAATTTAAAAAATGATTAGTTCCTGCCCTCATGAAAATTACATTTTCCTAGGTAGCCGACAACATACACAAACATATGTAAAATCTCCTCGTCTATATTTATACACAGGTATGCACATAAGTTAATATATACATAGTTATGTATATTTATATATATGCATATATTCACATATATACATGTATAATATTTATTATATATACTTACCAAATATATATTTCATATATACAATTTTGGGTGTATATGTGTCTTTGAGAGACAGAGAGGGGGAGAGAGATACAGAGAGAGAGAGAGAGAAAGAGAGAGAAGAGAGACAGAAAGAGACAGAGTAAGAGAGAAAGAGAGAAGGAGAGGAAAAGAGAGGGAGAGAGAGAGGGAGAGGGAGGAAAGGAGGCGGGGGAGAGAGAGAAAGATTATACCCATGTTCTACATGTCCACAAATATAGGATAATCCTTTTTTCTATATTTTTTCCTCTTACACCTAAATTTTGATCAAATAAACTATAGCCTCCCAAACAGGTTAATTCTTGAACCATCTTTAAATCTTGGTAATGAGAACCCAGTTTTTCCTCCCCCTTTCTAATCATTTGGATAGTTCAAATCTTCCTTTCTTTTTTCATTTCCTCTGGCTTCCTCTGGGAAAAGGGTCCTTCCTCTTATTATTGAAGTATTAATAATTGTCTTCTTTAGAGAAATGATTATTGTAGATGCTGGTTAAATGTTTCTTGATGGATCATCTTAATAATACAAAACTTGTTTATTATTACTCTGTGGTAATTGTTTTAAAATTCAAAGTGTGTATTCCAAAGGGTATCAGACTCCTCTTGGGGATGATCGGAAAGTATATGGGAAATGAACGATCAGTGATAACAAGGGGAAATGGAAAGATTCCTTAATGTTGAATGATAGGAAAACCTCTGCTAATGAAAACATAAGATTCCTGTGGATTCTGGAACTCCTGTAGTTCTGGAAGCTTTTTTTAAAGCTTTTTTTTAAATGCTACCAAACTTAAGCCATATTTCCCTTTAGCAATGTATTTTATATTTATTTCCTTTTTCATTCTCAATATACTTTCCATTACTATATTAGAGATTAAGATCTAATTTGTTTGATACTAAGTCTCTGTATGAACATTTTTGTTTTCCACTCAGAGGAGCCATTTTTTTTCACGTACTTTCTTTTTTATATCATGTGAAAAAGCACCAAAGCAAAGGGAAAAGTGTCCTGTACAGGATACAGGATGTCCTGTCTCTGACTCTTAATATTGTGATTGTTGACAAATAACTTATCTTCTCATAACCTTATTCCATAAAATGGTGATAATAGTACCAGAGGTCCCTTCATCACAGAGCTATTATAAGAATAGCACAAGATAATTCATTTAAAAACTCTTTTAAAATTTAAAGCTTTTTCCATTGTCGGATAAGATATGTATGGGTTTGGGGGAATCATTACCTTAGTATCCACTAGTACAAGCCAAATTAACTTATCAGTTAGGTAGCAAATAGCAGAGATCTGAAGGCCTGGGATGCCAGATGTCTTGCTTCATTATTAAATTAACTAGCTGTTACTTTGGAAAGCAAAAACAAAGCCCTAGAGTAATGGGTCTCTAGAAAGACTTTTTAATGGGTTGAAGTGGGAAACCCTGAGTGTGGGATCCTAACCTGGGGAATAAAAGGCAACAAGAGGGCAGCTCTACATCTCATAGGAAATACCAACAAGAAAGAAGTTCCAAAGACAAATCTCTTTTACAATCTCATTTGCTGAGAGCCATACCAATTCAAAGATCAGAAATGTCCTATAGAAGGAAGTCTATAAGAGATCCTATTCATGCCAAGAGTTGGTTTCTGGTACAATTCTCATTAAAAACAAAACAAAAATATAACTGCTGAGCATATTTTGGAGTGTTTCTGACTGCATTGAGGAACCAATGAGCTATCTAAAAATGGAATGAGCAGCTAACTCAACTTTCTATTACCGGAAGTACTCAAGCAGAAATTGGTTGATGACTTATCAGTAAAGCTTACAGAACATTTCTGAGCAGATATAAGAAATATCTTCTATTATACTTCTCTGAGATTCTAGAGTTCTCTGATGGACGATGCGGATAATAAAGAAAATGTGCAAACCAAGAGACATGGGAAAGACTAGCCTGATGTAGCATATTTGTGGGGGGAGTAGCAAACCTTGGAGAATCATGTCCCTGGGTAGGATTAAAGAATTACAGAGTTTGAAAGCTGAAAGAGAACTCAGTGGCCATTAAGGATAACCCATTCCTGAACATTCTTGGCAAGTAGTTCTCTAAGATCCACTTGAATTCAGTAAGGGGAACCAATCAACTCTCAAGAGGTCATTTCACTTTTGGATAACCATGAATTGTGACAAAGCTTTTTCTTAATTCATTATTTGACAAAAACTGCTGGAAAAACTGGAAATTAGTATGGCAGAAATTAGGCATGGACCCACACTTAATACCATATTCCAAGAAAGATCAAAATGGGTCCATGATTTAGGCATAAAAACGAGATTATAAATAAATTAGAAGAACGTAGGATAGTTTAACTCTCAGACTTGTGGAGGAAAAAGAAATTTGTGACCAAAGATGAACTAGAGATCATTATTGATCTCAAAATAGAAAAAATTGATTATAAATTAAAAAGCCTTTGTACAAACAAAACTAATGCAAACAAGATTAGAAGGGAAGCAACAAACCAGGAAAACATTTTCACAGTTAAAGGTTCTGATAAAAGCCTCATTTCCAAAATATATAGCAAATTGACTCTAATTTATAAGAAATCAAGTCATTCTCCGATCGATAAATGGTCAAAGGATATGAACAGACAATTTTTAGATGATGACATTGAAATGATTTCCACTCATATGAAAGTATTCCAAATCACTATTGATCAGAGAAATGCAAATTAAGACAACTCTGATATATCACTACACACCTGTCAGATTGCCTAAGATGATGGGAAAAAATAATGATGACTGTTGGAGGGAATGCGGGAAAACTGGAACACTGATGCATTGTTGGTGGAGTTGTGACTGAATCCAACCATTCTGGAGAGCAATTTGGAATTATGCCCAAAAAGTTATCAAATGGTGCATACCCTTTGATCCAGCAGTGCTACTACTGAGCTTATATCCCAAAGAGATACTAAAGAAGGGAAAGGGACCTGTATGTGCCAAAATGTTTGTGGCAGCCCTGTTTGTAGTGGCTAGAAACTGGAAAATGAATGGATGCCCATCAATTGGAGAATGGCTGGGTAAATTGTGGTATATGAATGTTATGGGATATTATTGTTCTGTAAGAAATGACCAGCAGGATGAATACAGAGAGGCTTGGAGAGACTTACATGAACTGATGCTAAGTGAAATGAGCAGAATCAGGAGATCATCATATACCTCAACAACGATACTGTATGGGGATGTATTCTGATGGAAGTGGATCTCTTTGACAAAAAGAAGATCTAATTCAGTTCCAATTGATCAAGGATGGACAGAAGCAGCTACACCCAAAGAAAGAACACTGGAAAATGAATGTAAACTGTTTGCATTTTTGTTTTTCTTCCTGGGTTATTTCTACCTTCTGAATCCAATTCTTCCTGTGCAACAAGAGAACTGTTTGGTTCTGCACACATATATTGTATCTAGGATATACTGTAACCTATTTAACATGTATAGGACTGCTTGCCATCTGGGAAAAGGGGTGGATGGAGGGAGGGGAAAAGTCAGGACAGAAGTGAGTGGAAGGGATAATGTTGTAAAGAATTTTTTTTCAAAATAAAGAAATTAAAAAAAAAAAAAAAGCATTTTCTTAGATGAAGTCTTAATCTGCCCCTATGACTTCCCCTACTGCTTCTGATTCTTTCCTCTGGGGCTAAAAAGTAATGTGCCAATTTACCACATGATAATTCTTCAAATGATTTGGGTAGCTATAAAATCCCAACATTTCCAAGGTCTCTGTGTATATGTGTACGTATATATGTATGTATGTGTATTTTCCAGGCTAAAGATCCTCATTTTTTTGTTTGCGGCAGCCTTCTTTGTAGTGGCCAGAAACTGGAATCTGAGTGGATGTCCATCAATTGGGGAATGGCTAAATAAATTGTAGTATATGAATGTTATGGAATATTATTGTTCTGTAAGAAATGACCAGCAGGATGATTTCAGAAAGGCGTGGAGAGACTAACATCAACTGATGCTAGTGAAAGGAGCAGGACCAGGAGATCGTTATATATCTCAACAACAATACTGTATGATGATCAATTCTGATGGACGTGACCCTCTTCAGCAATGAGATAAACTAAATCAGTTTCATTTGTTCAATAATGAATAGAACGAGCTACACCCAGTGAAAGAACTGTAGGAAATGAGTGTAAAGGACTACATAGCATTTCCAATCCCTCTGTTTTTGTTTGCCTGAATTTTTGATTTCCATCACAGGTAAATTGTACATTCTTTCAAAGTCTGATTCTTCTTGTGCAGCAAAATAACTATGTGGATATGTATACATATATTGTATTTAACATATACTTTATCATATTTAACATGTATTGGTCAACCTGCCATCTGGGGGAGGGGGGAGGGAAGGATGGGGAAAAATTGGAACAAAAGGTTATGTCAATGTTGAAAAATTACCCATGCATATATCTTGTAAATAAAAAGCTATAATTTAAAAAAATCTTCATTTTTTCAACCATTCTTCATATGACATGGACTGAAAACCCTTCACAATCCACCTTTTTGGGGCATCTTTCCAACTTGTCATGGATGCCTTCTGATGCCTGGAATTGCACATAGAACAGGGAAGAACAAATGCTGGTTATTTTGCAGTTTTGCCTAGAGCCAGTTTTGGCAGGCTGACCTTCCTGGACTTAAGAACACTGTAGGCTTAAGAATATCAGAGACAGTAAAAATCTAGACATATTGCTCTGAATACACATTTTAAAAGCTCAAGTTAAATTACAAATATTCATTTCATAGAATCAAGAGTTTAAAATGACCTGAGAGGTCATCTAGTCCAATACTTTCATCTTAATGAGGGGGAAGCTGAGATTCAGAGAAATTAAATGTTTTTCTTAAAACCATGTATGTAATAATAATGAATATTTTTTAGAATGCTTTCAATATGCAAAATGTTTTACTTAAAAATAATACTATTTTGTGATCCCAATATTATAGATGAATCAACTAAGGCTAAAAGAGGTTAAATTACCTTCTCAATTACTTGGTAATAAGGTGAAAAAGACAGGAATGAATCCTTATGGGAGATAGTATGGTAGAGTGAAGAAAACCTTTTGTCTGGAGTCAGAAGCTAGATTTAAATATACCTCTGGTCCTCATGAGCTTGGTGGCCTTTTGTACATCCATAAGCTATTCTGGGTTCCTCTTTATCATTTATGGAATGACAGACTCTTTCACCATCATCCTCAGGAAATTCTCTAGACTATCCTTGGTACAATGTCATACCCAGAACTGAATATAATTCCCCTGCTGTGAACTGGCCAAAATAAGTCAAGGTGGGACCACTGGCCCTTCTTCCCAACCTACTTTAAAAGGTGTCTTTGTGTTCTTCTATGTGGCCAAGCCAATGCAAGAATCACACTTTCCTGGAAATAAAATTAAATTTTGATGTGACTGACATATAAAAAATTGCTCTGGAAATTGTGCTCAGATGTCTATTGAATTATATAGTTATGATTCATTCCATAACATACATAGAACATGCTTTTTCTATACTGTCATCTTTCAAGCTAAAATGATACCAACCGAAATGTATTAACATACACATTACTCTGATTCACTGAAAGGGAATAAGCTGTCACTAATGCTTGGGATAAGAGAAAGTTTTCCCTCGTCTCAATGCCCTTCATTGAAAAAATAAAGACGTAAACGGTATTTTTAATCCAAATAATGCCTGTCACAAAACATAAAATTCCTCATTTAGAACTAAGTCAATTTTCTTTATGCATCCTGCCTGCAAGTTTGGTTAGGTTGCAAAGCAGTCTGCTATAGGATAAATGTACACAGGTCTCCCATTCATGACTCAATTCTCCATGGCTGCTTTTCCCTGCCTCAATGCAATCATGTTAGTCTAATAGGCTGCATGTCTTTAATGCTGAAAAGAAATGGGTACTAAAGCAAAATAAAATACCTAGTGGCAATTTGTAAAAAATATATATATTTAAGGTGAAGGAATACCAAGAAAAACTGAGAGAGGGAAAGAGGAAAGGTCTCTCCCATCTTTCAATGATTTTATTATTATAACAAGAAAATTTGCAAACAATCATAGTGAGTGGTAGAGGGAAGTCTAGTTGGCAAAAGGGAAGCACTTCTACACTATGTTGTATTTCCCCTGCTTCTCTCTCAGGGAATTCTCAGTTTACTCATTCTCAATTATGTCCTTAAATCTTCCCCACAGCAAAACTTAAATTCCATTATTAAACTACTCTACACAAGGCAAACATATACCACTGTCCTTTTGTTTGATATAAAAAAGAAGACTACTGAACAAGATTATTGATAATTTTTTAAGTAATTGCACATGTCATATGTATGGGAAATAAATAATTTCATGGAAAATATTTGAAAGTATATCTTGATCTACCAAAATATATGGCTTTTTATGGCCAATACTCAGGAAGTACAGTGGAACCTTATTCTGTTAGTATCTTCTGACCAGTTATATGGTGCATCAGATAGATTACTGGACTAAAAAGACCTGAGATAGAATCCTGCTTCAGACAGTTTTATACCCTAATTAAATCAGTTAACATCTATTTGCCTCAGTTTCCTCATTTATAAAATAGTAGTAGTGGCACCTATATCCCAAAGTCAGTGTGAAGATCAAATGAGATGATATTTGTAAAATATTTTTCAAGTTTAAAAGCACTAAATAAAATTTGTTGCAATTAATGTTATCATAATTTCCTTTTGAATATCACCAGTAAAATTATGGCTTTTCTATTTGAAGATTCATCAAAGAAATACAATTAAAATGCATTTTAAAATGCATTAAATAATACATTAAATAATATAATTAAATAATACATTAAAAATAAATTGAGAAAGTCAGTAATTATTAAAGTTCTCTGGTTAGTTTAAAAAAAAATAATAGTAAGCATCTGGATTCTGCGCTGGTTCCAAAATTGAGCAAGAAGAAGAGAATGGACTACCTTAAGGAAAATGAAAAGTTCTTTAAATAGCATTAAGATTTTGGCATGTTCCAGTCTTACATATCATTTGAATTAGTCCTCCAAAAGGTCCCCATTTCCAAAGAAGACAGCTATGGATGGCCTGTAACTGGTCTTCTCTGAGAATAACACTGAGTTCCAAATTCTTTCCTTCTCCCACCTGTTTCATTGAGAAGGCAAGCAATTTGACATAGATTATATATGTGCAATCATGAAAAATATATTTCTATATTATTCATGTTGTGAAAAAAAAACACTGGCCAAAAACCAAGTTTCATAACAGTATAGAACCTCCTAGATGAGGTTCATAATTATCCAAGAGGTTTAAATAATCATTCAGTGGGGAAATGGATAAATAATGATTATTTTCCAATTTTTGATATGCAGATATATAGAATTTATGTCTATATATATATGTATATATCTTCTATAATTAGATAATTAGCTGGGCGCAGAATTGAACAGCAGAAGAAGAGGAATTTGGACTTCCTTAAGGAAACTAGAAGTGTTATTTTTGTGGAACCAAAATTCTCCCCAAAACAAAGGCTTATCATTAAATTTCGATATCATGGTGATTCTATATAAAACATAAAATATATATAATATATAACAATATAGACTATATAATGTGATTTATGGGTGAATCATGGAACACCTTGCTCTGAGAAGAACTTAAGCTAATCTTCCAAAGGAAAACAGAGAGATACTAGGTTGACATGAAAACAACCAAAGCACATCACTATCAAGGAATTATATGAGAAAAGGTGGTAAAAGGAAGCTATAAAATAAATGGATGATTTAAAATAGGCTAATCATTCCCCAATTGATAAATGATCAAAATTTATGAACAAGCATATTTTAAAAGAAGTTATTTATAGTCACACAAAAAAAATTTCTCTAACTTGCCATTGATTATAGAAGCAGAAATTAAAATAATTTTGAGATATCACTTCACATCTATCAGACTGATTAACATAAGAGATGAGGGAAATGACAAATGTTGGAGACCTTGTTGGAAAATCAAGACACTAATGCATTATTGATGGAATAGTGAACTGATTGTCCAAAAGAGCTATAAAACCAGGCATACTTTTTGACCCAGCAATACTACTACTAGGTCTGTATTCCAAAGAGACAAGAAAATCAAAAAGAAAAGAAACTTAAATGTACAAAAATATTTATAGCACTTCTTTCCTGGTGGCAAAGAAATGGAAACTGAAGGGATGTCCTTGAAGGAATGACTAAACATGTGGTATATGATCATGATGGAATACTATTGTGCTGCAAGAAATGATGAGCAGGATACTTTCAGAATAACCTAACAAGACTGACATGAACTGGTGTAAAGTGAAATAAGCAGTACCAGAAGAATATTGTATATAGTAACAACAGTATTACAGGATGATCAACTGGAAATGACTTAGTTATTTTTCACAATATAAAAATCCAAGACAATTTGGAAGGACTTATGAAGAAAAATTCTATCCATTCCCACAGAAAGAACTAATAGAACCTGAATGCAACAGGGACACTGATACATTGTTGGCGGAATTGTGAACACATCCAGCCATTCTGGAGAGCAATTTGAAACTATGCTCAAAAAGTTATCAGACTGTGCATACCTTTTGATCCAGCAGTGTTTCTACTGGGCTTATACTCCAAAGAGATACTAAAGAAGGGAAAGGGACCTGTATGTACCAAAATGTTTGTGGCAGCCCTGTTTGTAGTGGCTAGAAGCTGGAAAATGAATGGATGCCCATCAATTGGAGAATGGCTGGGTAAATTGTGGTATATGAACGTTATGGAATATTATTGTTCTGTAAGGAATGACCAGCAGGATGCATACAGAGAGGCTTGGAGAGACTTACATGAACTGATGCTAAGTGAAATGAGCAGAACCAGGAGATCATTATAAACCTCAACAACGATACTGTTTGAGGATATATTCTGATGGAAGTGGATCTCTTCGAGAAAGAGAGCTAATTCAGTTTCAGTTGATCAAAGATGGACAGAAGGAGCTACACCCAAAGAAAGAACACTGGGAAATGAATATAAACTGCTTGCATTTTTGTTTTTCTTCCCGGGTTATTTATACCTTCAATTCTCCCTGTGCAACAAGAAAACTTTTTGGTTCTGCACACGTATATTGTATCTAGGATATACTGTAATCTATTCAACATGTAAAGGACTGCTTGCCATCTGGGGGAGGGGGTGGAGGGAGGGAGGGGAAAAATCGGAACAGAAGTGAATGCAAGGGATAATGCTGTAAAAAATTACCCTGGCATGGGTTCTACCAATAAAAAGTTATTAAAAAAAAAGAACCTGAATGCAGATAGAAGAATTTTTTAACTTTATTTTTTCTTGGGGGGAGAAGGGGTTTGGCCAGTGTTTTCTTTTACAACAAGAGTAATATGAAATATATTTTGCAAGATTGCACATATATAACCTATGTCAAATTGCTTGCCTTCTCAATGAAACAGATGGGAGAAGGAGAGAATTTGGAACTCAAAATAAAAAAAAATGTTAAAAATTCGTTTTATGTATAGTTGAAAAATTACTAAATTTTAAAAGAGTCAATAATTTAGTGAGGTCAGTGGACAATGTGTCTGTATGGTGCATCTTCAAATTATAAAGCAACTACAATAAACTGCTTGGAATGTATGGATAAAGTCACACAGGACAAGCAATCATGGATCCATTAAAATCAGCACTGATGAAGGAAAAAAACCCACATTGTTAAGATGTATCATATTTTTTGAATACATGGATATGAGCAAGAGATTGTAGAAGAGTCTAGAAATACAAAGGCAGGAACAAACACATTTAAATAACAACTTATTTCATCGAGGTTTTTATATTTTGTTTTGCTTTGTTTTCTGGGGAGAATATCTATTTTAATAGGATATAATTTGAGGAGGAAAAAAATAACTACCATGTTCAAGAAAGATTTTAAGTAGGGGATTAAAAACTGAGTTGAGCTTGAAGAAAGCTAATGTGTGCATATGAGAAAGAGCTGACTACATTCAATGCACAGGGAATAGCTTGTACAAAAGGACAAAAATGGGAGATAGAATTCATAATTCAAGGAATAGTAAATAGAGCAGTTTAGCTAAAATTAAGAATGAGAGGAAATTAATGCACAATAAGACAAAAGCTTGGCTGAAGCCTGATTGTGAAGGATTTTAAATGCTATGCTGAAAAGTTTGTATTTTATACTTACAGGAAGCCGATAATGTTTCTTGAGTAGGGAAGAAACAAGGTACAGTCTTGTACATTAGCAAGATTATTATGGTTTATGAGTCTTGGCTTTCCATTATTTGTCTGTTTTACATATCTAAAATACTTTTCACATTTTAAAGCACTATATAAATGCTAGAAGTAATTGTTGTTGCTGTTCCATTAGCCTTCTTTGAGTCCAGAGAATGAACAGGAAATGGTTGAACATAGTAAAGAAGTAAGATAAGCATGGTAAATATTGTTCAGATGACTAAATTTTTCTATATGTCTGTAGATTTTCTTAAAGTCCATTTGTAATGTTCTATCCATATGATCGCTTGTAGACAACAGAGTTTGATCCCATATCACATATGCATGAGTCCCAATGAAGGATGTTCAGATGCTAGGGGTTAGATGACAACATTCTGAAGGATGTCACAGGAGCACAATGTCCCTTCCAAGATAGGGTCAGGGCAGGATTCCAATACTTTGGTACATCATTTATTTCTACCACTGAACTGAAAACTCTGACAAACATGACTGCTCTTTTTGTTTACTGGAGCTATTCCGTTCCATTAGGATAAGCCAACAGAGATAATAAAAAGCTGGATAGCTCTTTAATATGGATGACAATTAGACTTCCTTTAAATTAGTATAGCCAAAGCCTGGCATTTTATGCTTAGAATGTATTTCCATGTTTATGAGTTCTCTGTTTATTATTTAATAACTAGAGACTTGGAAGTCGGCTTACTGTATAATTTCCCTTTTGTGGTTTCTATGACTACTCTTCCTTTTATTTTGATGAATACATTGTAGTCAGGCTTGATGCTGTTACCTCAGTAACCACTTTTTTTTTCTCCGTTTCTTGCGGAAATTCAGAACATCCTACCAAAAACACAGCCCTCCACCCCCCAATTTGGTTCCTGCAGGCATTCAAAGCAATATGTATAGTACGCTCATTAGTCCCTTCTTTCATGCACATTTGACATGTTTTTAATGATCTTTCAAGTTTGTTTAAAAGCAATAAAAATGTGATAAATTCATAGAGACTCCAAATAAAATTAATATAGAAATGTTCTTAATTAATTTATACAATAGTTATGCCATTAATATGATGTACATAGTTTTGGTTAAAATGAAGATAATATAAATCCTCCTGAAATTCATTTAAGTTGTCCTCAGATCATCAACTATAGTCATCAAAAGTTTTCTGAAGGTCTCATACAACTACACCAGTATTTAGACAAACCCATTTAATGCTGGAGGTATTTTGAAGTAGGATGTTAAGCACCCATGGCAATTCATAGATTGTCAAACTAATAGGCTAGTTACATTATATGGTCCAAAGAATGTAGGATTTATCAAGGATATGAACAGTCAGTTTATGCTATCATCAACAAACATAAAACACCACAAATCAGTAATAAAAGAGAAATACAAGTTAAAACATCTCTGAGGCTTCACATTCTATACATTAGATTGGTAAAAAGAAATAAAAGGAACATTAAAAATTGTTGGTGGGGCTGTAGCACATTAAGGTATTTTTGGTGTAATGGTCCAGGCATTTTGGAAAATAATTAGGAACCTCAAAAGTCATTTAATTTTACATATACTTTGACTAAACCACTTTCCTGCAAGGCTTAAAGCTCAAAAGAGATAAAGAAAAGAATAAAAGGAGTCATAGTCAAAAAAATATATATAGGAGATCATTTTCTGTAGTGGCAAAGATTTGGAACTAAAGGGAAGGCTCTCAGTAGAGGATAATGAATAAATTACGGTATATAAATTTAATTGAACATTATTGAAATTTCAATAACTTTGGGACAGTTTCTGAAAAACATGAAAAAATATATAAATTGATGCAGAATTAAGTGGGTAGAACCCTATGAGATAAATGTAAAAATATTTAGGAAGACTTAAAAAAATTCCAAAGGACATATTTAAACATGCTGAAAGAAAGATGATTAATTCAAAGTGAAAAATGAGAAATATTTACTCTCATGGACAATATAAAGATTTATGTTTATATCACATTTTACTGTTTATATCTAATGAAAGCATTCTATTTTTCTTTCAGTTGGGAAATTAGAGGTAGAAAATCTAGTAATGGAATTACCAAAAGGAAAAAAGGAAAAAAAATGAGTCAAATTTGCACAAATGAGTGCATATTTTTAAAATACAGAAAATGAAATGAAAGACAGTAGAAAACATAAGAACAGCTTTAAAATTAACATGTTAAATTGATTTTAAAAGCAATTTACTTATCATTTAGATTTGCAGCTTCCCATTTAGCATTCTTTTTTCTATTCTATTTCATATATGGAAGGGCTCACCTTTTATGGTACGATTATTTTCAGAAGTTTAAAAAAGATAAAGAGATAGGGATGGGGGATAGTATTTGTGGCCAGACGACTTGAATTTGAATCCTGTTTCTAACATCACAAAGGCTTCTATTTCTTTATCTATAAAAAGAAAGGGTAGGGTTTGGTGGGTTTTAAGAGTGCTGCTAAATGTCACCGAATCAATGGTGCCATAATTATCTTGGGAAGGAATTTAAAAGTTATTATGAGTTTAGCTCATGGGGTCTTTCTCAATAGAGGTCTTCAAGAAAAGGCCGGTAGTCACTTATGAATATTATTTTTTTAAAAAAAGACATGATGGGGATATTGTTTGATTTTATTTATTTATTTATTTTTGGTAGAAATCAGATGGCACATTAAACTGAACATATGACCACATGACTGTAGGCTTGCCACAACTGTAATCTATGTTTGTACCTAAATGAGAAAATTATTTAAATATTTTGAAAGTTAAGTTTTGTAGTAGATGGTCAATGATGACCTTTCCACCTCTAAGTCCAGACAAAAACTCTGTGTGTGTGTGTGTGTGTGTGTGTGTGTGTGTGTGTGTGTATTTTATACATGAAGAATCTTTTTTTATATGTAGGACAAATGCATAGAATTTCTAAGTCTTACTCAGACCTAATAGCTGGGTAAAATGAAATAGTAGAAAGATTTCTGTGTTTGAAGCTAGAGAAATTGAGTTTAATTCTGAGATTTTCTGTTAAGGGATAGTTCAATTGTCCGAGAGTCTCCACAACTGTGGATCATAGCATCTGACAGAGTTGCAGGGCAGCATTTGCTGACACAGGTGTTACAGAATGGGAATGAGATAAATTGGAGGCAGAGGGAAGAGGAGAGAGGTAAGACAACGCAACTGCCTCTTAGTCCATTGGTCAGAGAACTGCCTCTCAGTCTCCTTGTATTATCTTCTCACAAGAGGAGATCCATTCTGGGTTGGATCTCCAGCAGCCACTGTCAGGTGGCCCCCATGTATTCCAACAACTCTCCTGTGTATTCCAACACTTTTCTATTTATTAGAAGCTGTTGGGCTTGGACTAATCAATCAACCTCCTAGAATCCCCTTTGTTAAATGTAGATAATTAAATTTATATGTAGATATTATAATGTAATAAAATGTAGCTAATGTAATAAAATGTAGATATTAAGCTCAGATGGCTGTTAGAAAAATACACTGTAAAACATAAAACATGTTAGAAATGGAAACAGTTAATACCATTTCTTCTTTTCCTCCTCCTCCTTTTATTCCCTCCCCCCATATCTTATAATCAACAGAGTTCAAATAGAAATAGCTTGTCTTTTTCTTTTGTGCATAATTTTTAATTTTGGGTGGACTGGAAGTTAGGCAACACAGTGCCTAGACAGCCAGGATTAGAGTTCAAATCGGAACTCAGAAACTTACTAGCTGAGTGACCCTGGGCAAGTCACTTTGTCTTGTTTGCCTCAGTTTCCTAATCTGTACAATGAACTACAGAAGGAAATGGCAAACCACTTCAGTATGTATTCCAAGAAAACCAAAAACAAAGTCACAAAATTTGGACACTACTGAATAATAACAAATTGCAGAGGGTGACAAAGAATATTTCTTTTGCTCTCTATTTGTAAAAATAAAATTTTGGCATATTAACCTATTTTTGTGTTTGTACAATGAAAGGAAACATCATGAAAATTCTAATACTAATCAAGATAAAAGGGAAAAATGTTTATTCATTCTTTTTCCACATGGTTTTGATTTCTCCTACTAGAGCTATATTCTGCTTTTTATTCAATATCCATATTCTTTGAAAGTTTGAGTATTCATTTTGGTAACTTCTACGTAAATACTGTTCTTGGATTTTTATAGGCCTTGGTCATGTCAAGGGGATTGTGAGCAGTTTTATATAGTATGATGTCTCCAGCTCCAGTACAGTTTATTCATTTAATTCTCAAGAATATTTTGGGAATTGCATTTATTTTTTCATTCTGAATTTAACAAATGACAAATAAAATTTTTCATATACATAATAAAACAAGAGAAGAGAATTATCCATGAAAATGTGAGTGATCATAAATAGCTTGTTTTTCTTTTTAAATATTTAATAAATTTAACATGTAGCTTTCAAAGTTGGTTTGTAATTTTTCTGGTCTTCAGTTCTCTTTTCTGCATTAACAATGCAGTTACAGGGTATTTGAGGAGTTCCATATGTAAAATTGAAGATCACTTTATCTTCACAAGGACTTTGGAAGGTAGAGCCTATTATTATTCCTACTTTATGACTGAGAAAACAGAGGCTGACTGATTTGCCTAGGATCACACAGCTGGAAAATATCTGAGAAAAAAAGTTTAACTAAGGTCTTTTTAACTCCAGGTTTATCACTTTATTCATTGAACCTTTTTTTCTTTGAAAACTGTTCATATCTTAGAAAACAGAGTTGTTATTGATATGATTATATCATCCTCCCTCCCCATGTTTTTTTTTTTTGTTTGTTTTTTGTTTGTTTGTTTTTGCTAAGGCAACTGGGGTTAAGTGACTTGCCAAGGGTCTCCTAGCTAGGAAGTGTTAAGTGTAAGAGACCACTTTTGAATTCAGGTCCTCTTGACTTCAGGGCTGATGCTCTATCCACTGTACCACCTATCTGCCACCTCCCCATATTTTTCAATAAGATTTGGAAAGAAACAGTCTTAGGACCAGTGACTTACTACTATTGCACTTGTGTATTTAACATTCTAAAGACTATTTTTACAAATTGATAAAATAGCGTGTTTTGATGATGGTGCTGGTAGTGGTAGTGACTGCAGAAGCAATGATAGCAGTGGGCAGTTAGGTGACGAAGTAGATAGAGCTTCAGACATAGGGCCAGGAGAAATTGAATTCACAGTCTGCCTCTGCTACCTATTACCTACATGACTTTGGAAATTCATTAGACATCTCAGTCTCAGTTTTCTCTTCTGCATAAGGTTGGACTAGCTAGCTTCCAGCTGTAAATCTATGAACTTTCTGTTATTACCATATTATTTTTCAATCATTCTCTCAAGTCTTTGGATAAGTAGTCTTTAAGCAGTAGAGGATTTGGAGAGAATAATACTTTAATTAAATTAAATAATTTTTAAATTATTTAAAATAATTTAAAATTTGGAGAGAATTTTGAGGGACAAGATATAATAGAAGACTGAAAATTACCACAGACTTTGCACAACCCTAGCACAACTTGGAGCTTCAGATGGAAGGTTATTTGAATATTTTGAAAATTAAATTTTGAAGAATTCCTGCTCATTAAATGAAAGAAAATATCACCAGGTAAAAGACCCTGTTTATAGTTCAATTAGCTTTTCATTGAATTGTAATTGCATTTGTGCTGATTTTTTCCCCATAGACAACATTTTTGGATGAACTAGATGTCATGATTTTATATGAACAAGACGTCTTGGCAACCTAGTGTTTTAATTTTCTTCCTGGAGATGTCCTCCTTCATTTCCTTTCTCATATTTTGAAATCAATATTGTCATCATTATAAAGAAATCAAACTGCATAAGTAGGAATATTATCTTTCAGAAAGCCAGAAATCACAAGTTCACTTCTAATAAACCAATTGCTTTAGTTTTTGTTTACTAGTGCATAATTGAACATTTTTGGGGTCACATCCCATTACTCTTGGATTTTTCAGAACAAAATAACACACATAATTGTAATGGAATTATTGCAAAGTAAGAAACAGTGATATTTTCAGAGCAACTGTCATTCAGAATTGCTACCTCTTAAATTTAAAAATGAATATATTTTTAACATATGCAAAAGAACCTATCTGTTCATCCCATACTCTACTGCAAATGTCATTTAGAACATGCTTACCTCTCCCTCAGGTGCTTGGGACTCAATGCAGTTTATGAGAAACTAGAAGTATATCTGTTATTTTCCAAGGAATCTTGAGATATCTAGTCTCCTGGTAGTAAGGCAAAGGATTTGTCTAGAACATATCATCTCAACCCTTCCTTCTCAGCTTTCAATGCCTTCTTTTTAGGAAGCCACAGCTTAGATCTGCTTCTCAAGAACACCTGGTACCCCAGTGTCTTTAGATGCCTTATTTCCATGAAACTCTCTCTTTATCAACACATGTCTTCTTGCAGAGGAAGATGCATTTCTATGCAGGAAACAGGATCTCCCCAGGGCTTCAGGGAATGCAGCTGCTTACTCTGAACCAGAATTCTGAACACATACCGTTCAGTGAACATTGTTCATTGTGAACACACAGCTCTTTTCCCTAATGCATCAATTCCATCTGACACTTTATCTATGCCCATATTAGACTTCCCACATACATTTCTTCTTTTTTTATTTTTAAGAAAGAGTACAGATTTTAAAATCAAGAGATTTAGTCTAAATCATGCCTCAAATAGAATCATTGAAACTCCTTAAGACTCATAAAATAGAGATAATAATGGCACTTGCCTAAGGGCTGCTGAAAGAATTAGACAAGCTAAAATATGTAAAGTACAGCCTTTAAGAACTATGCATATGTTTATTAATATTGTTGCTGTTAGGCTCAAATTCCCTTTTTTCCAGTGTTGTTATAAAGGAAGAACTTTTCAAATCTTAAACACCAGGCTGATTTGGAACCAAGAGCAAGATCTGGAGTTAGAAGGCTTGGCCACAATCCCAGTGCTGATCCTCCCTGCCTTCATCCCCCTGAACAAATCCCTTCATCTCTATCAAGGTCATTTTCCTCAACTGTAAAAGGGGATCAGACTAGTAGACTCTAACATCACTCCCATCTCTAAACCTTTGATCATAAGTATTCTAGCACTCTAGACATGGGAATTATTATTATTACTGCTGCTTTTGCTAAGGAAAAAGTTGTCTTACTTTTCTCGGAGTTCTTTGCTCCAAGTTTAAACAACCATGGGAGACCACCAGAAATGTCAGGAAATTTATAGGCTTTCAAGAAAAGCTGACTTTGGTCAATGTAATGAGGAAAAGACTAGAACTGGCATCAGAGAAGCAGAGTTTCAGGCTTGATCTGTCCCTAATAAGCTATGGGAATTTAAATACAGCTCTATAACATCAATGGGTTGTTGGGAGGCTCAAATAAGATAGTTTATGCAAAAATGCTCTGCAAACCTTAAAGCACTATATAAAAGATATTATTGTTATTATTTCCTTGTATGGACAATAAGGATTCTATGGTTTTAATCTCTAATTGCTTTTGGGTCTCATCCACTTGGAACTAATAATCCCCTTATACTCTAAGGTCCTTGAAAGCAAGTGCCGTTTTTTACCTTTCTGTATTTCTGCAGTGCTTAGCACAGGGTCATGCATACAGTAGGCATTTAGTAAATATTTTTCAACTAAGTTATCTTTAATGACACTTCTGTCTCTTGCTTCCAAATTCATATTTGCTAAAAGCTAAAAGAGATGAACTGTCTAATGTTGTATACAGAGAACTGGATTTGCCAGCTGGAGACCTGTAGAGAACTCCAGTTCGTCATCTTAAAGAGTTGTGTGACTTTAGATAAGTCGTTTAAGCTCCGAAAATTTAGTTTGCTTAGCTTTAAAATGAGCAATCATGTAGGTACTTAATATGAAATATGAAAGAATAGTTAGAGCAGACCAGAAATGGAGAATAAAATCATTGAATAAATTATACATTGCATATATGTACATATACATATATTTGCATCTAGCATAAATATAAACTGATTAAATACAAATATATACAAAGTACTTAAATGCAAGATAATTTGAGTGGGAGAACATTAGGAACAAGGAGACAAGGAAACAATCTTTTAAAAGCATGTGCTGAAACTGAATCTAAAATGAAATAAAGGCCTCTGTAACATGGAGGAAAGGAAAGAGTGAATTTTAGGCATGTAGAATGTGACCAGAATTTTGGGTAGGAGGAACAGGGAGAAGGCCAGCATGATTGAATCCCAGAATGTGGCAAGGAGAGCCATGTCCAGTGAAGCTAAAATGAATGGTTGGGGCCAGATTGTATAGGTCTTTAAATTTTTAATAGGAGAATTTATATTTTATCCTAGTAATAGGAAGCCACTGCAACTGGTAAAGGAGTCACATGGTCAGATCTACATTTAAAGAAAATTATTTTGGTAGCAATGTGTAGAATGGACAGAAGTGGAGAGAGACAAGACAGGGAAAACATCTAGAAAAAATCCAGCTTCATATTTATGAAATGAAGCCCTAAACCCTGGCCCATCACTTTATAAATTATACTCCTTTCATTTCCAGAGAAAACAAAGTACAAATGACTCAATTGCAAAGTCTTGGCCAATTTCTGATTTATCCATGTATCTTCCCAAGCACATTGGGACTATGTGGTAGAGAAATTCATGGATATTTCATGAATGAATGAATTCACTGCAATTCTTAAATAACATCAAATATACTTCCTAAGAATGATAGCATCACTTTTTAAACAGAAATGACCGCAAGTATTCTTACTATAGTATTTTAATTGATATTTTGTCATTATCTGCATAAGTCAATCAGCCAGTCAATATTAAGTACAACTATATACAAGGGGACAGTTTGGTTACACAGTGGATAGAGCACTGGGCCTAAAGTCAGGAAGATTAGAATGTAACTCCAAGCTAGACACTTATTAGCTGTGTGATCCTGAATGAGTCACTTAACACTGTCTCGGTTTCCCCATCTATAAAATGAGCTGGAGAATCATTCCAACATCTTTGCCAAGAAAACCCCAATGGGATTGAGACACAACTAAAATACAGGCAAAGAACATACAAAGCACTGGGATTATTAAAAAAAACCAAACAAACAAACAAACAAAAAAAACCAAACAAACAAATAAATAAATCTCCAATAGGCCCTATCTTCCAGGACCTTACACTCTATTAGCAAATGGACAACATATTCACATACAAACAGATAAATTAAATACAAGATAATTTTGGAAATCCATGGTCACAGACACCAAACAATAGTATGACGGACTGATCTTCTACTTAGATTTGTGCCAGGCTTATATGTACTAACATCCATCACTGCCTCTTCAATATGTTCTAGTTGTGTTGGTAACAGTATGTGGAATGATGAGTAAAGGGCAGAAACTTGAGTTTTGAGGCAACAGGGAACCACTGAAGAATTGTGAGCAGGAGCAGGAATCTATTCATAAATAGATTTATGAAAACAGAATAAAGCATGGTTGAAAAGGGGAGAAAGAGTGACGGCTTGACTTGTTCATGAACTGGATTTAAGTGAGATAGAATTATACACAGTCTTCAGCCTCATTCTCTCTTTCAGGCATCCAAGTCCAAAAGTGAGGATGACTGGAAATGGCCTGGATGAAGTGGATCATGGCGTTTTCACTGTCTGATCAAGCTCTAAGCCCTCACCAGAACCTGCTTCAGCAGCACCCGTGGCTGCTGGAAAACAAACAAACAAACAAACTGTTCTGGTGTCTTCACATGTTTATAGTAGATGCTCCTAATTTACTGACAGGCTTCAGGCCTGTTGATCACCCTCAGCCTAGTTTTACCCATCCCCTAAAATTGTTCTCCAGGAAATGACTGCTTCTTGGAGCCACAGGTGAGAATTAGTGAGGAATGGACACCAAATGTAGATGAGCAGTCCTGAAAAGGACTCAGAAAGCCCTCACGCCACAGCTCCTAGCTCTCCCTAATTTACTCCAGAACCAAGCGTAGCACTCTGTACACAATAGCTACTTAAATAAAGAAATAATGAATAATAGACGTGTATAAAATTAAATTGAGTGGATTGGGGGGAAGGACATAATGAGGAGAAAAATGTTGACAATCCATGATAGGAAAGGTGTGCCCCTGAGGAGCTGAGTGGAGTTGTGGTCAAAGGCAAGGAGAGAGGTACTAAGCTCACTTTGTGCCCTAGGATCAGAGGAAGGACAAAAGAATGGGTGTATCTGAGAAATATAGAGAAGTGAATCCTTTGGGTCTCCTCCATGTTTTAAATTCTATGATTTCAATGGTTTTTGCCTTTCTTTGAACCCCTAGCTTTGAGCATAGCCTTGGGATTTAAGTATTTAGTAAATACTTATTGACTAAACATTGAATATTTATACTCTATAGAACACTGTCAACATACTTAATCTCTTTCCCCTTATTTTTACTACTACTACTACTACTACTAGTATTACTATTACTGCTACTACTACTATTATTACTATCATTACTACTACTACTACAACTACTACTAGCAATACTATTCCTCTACTTAAACTACTATCACCAACACCATTATCTCTAGACTTTTCATCCAAATTTAACTTTTTGTAAGATGTTTTAAAACTGACAAATATAGGTGGATTTATTACACTTCAACTCTCCATTCCTGATAAAATGCATACTTTATTAATGGTTATCAATGAATTGGGGAAAGAAAGAAAAAAAAAAGAAGCTCTATCCTCAAAGACTCTATCCCTAATAATAGGGCAGCTAATGGGGCCCAGGAGACATAGCGGTGGACTGAGTTTAAATCTGGCCTCTGACACTTACTAACAAGACTAACAACAGTAAACTCTTACTAAAGTATATTATATATAGTAGGCACTTGCTAACTGTTTGATTAATTGATTTAAAGAAAATATATCAAAAGACAAATTTGAAGGTTCTCTGGAACCGAGTAGAAAGTCATATTTTGCCTCAATCTAATCCGCACAATCTACATGAATCCAGCATAAAGTAGATACTACACTAAGCAGCAGAAGGCCCACACACATTTTGGAAAGTAAAACCATTATTTTAAATACTGTAACATATTGTCCTACAAGCTGGCTTACCAAATGAACTTGACTGATGACTGAAATCTATGCAAGATGCTTTGCAATATTTTAAGAGTTGGGATGCTTAAATTTTTATTTTCATCTTGAAGTTCTCCCCTCACCACATGGAAACACTGAATACAGATTCCCTGGGGCTCCTGATCAAGTCCTGCTTGTAGATATTGTATAAAAAATAATTTCAGTTCCCATACTTGCTTATCTCTCCATTTCTTGCTCTCCTTGAATTATTTCTTGTTAAAGGAAGAAAAGATTTCTACTTGGTCTTATGTTTCTTTCTGCAGTGATCCAGAAAGTTTCAACTTTTAGTTGTACTTGACTCTGAATCCCTCTGTGCTAAATAATAGATGCAAGACAATTATATGCTAGATGTATTAATTATTAATTTTGATAATTTGAATTGATTTAAAATACATAATATTATTTTCTATTAAATTTCAATAAGACTGCCAGAATTCCATTAAATATCAAATTATGATCATAAATTTTCATTGAGATACTTATATAGGAAATATAAATCTCTCTTTAAGTCAGTGATTTAAATTATCCATTTGCATGAGTGGCCATGAATGTGGCTCCTATGCCCAGCTTATTATTAACTATGTGATCCATTAACATTGTGAGTCATCTGATTTCCTTATCCTAACCATAAATCTTTACTTTGATAGTATTTAACATAAGCAGGAGGGAAAGACATGATATCATCAAATATATCTGTATATTGAGTGAAAGGGACCTAAGTTCTGATTTAAGATAGTTACTTAGTGAAGCCACCAACCCTCTCTATTCCTTATTTTCAGATTTTTCTATTTTACTATTTACAAATCTGGTCAGCCAAATGATGAGAGAGGGAGATAACTGATCGATTGTCTCTATGCTTCAGTGATGTTTCCAATATTTCAAGAGAAGTAAGGGGGTAGGGGGAGACAAGCATGCTGAGTGGACTCTTTGATGATGAACTTAGGGAAGGTTATGGATATAGGATGTCCATAGCATGGGTAAGTGGTATTTTTCTTTGTTGGATACAATACCCACATTGAGGAAGCTATCGAGTTATTGCAGTCTTGGAACAAAATGGGGAAGGGGTATATTGGTTTCTAAAGTCTCTTCCTGTTCTAAATCCTATGACTATTAACTCAAATAATTTTGATGTTTAATTCAGAGTTTTACATAAAAAAATTTAAACTATGGCTAGATCCAAAATCAAGCAGCACCCCACCCCTCAGTGAAGAACTGAATACCTACTCTTGACAGATTCCTTTATTTCATATTACTTTAGGAGGCATGAAGGATACAAAGAATTATATAACATAATCCTCCTCCTAGAGATAATTAAAATCTATGACAAGTTAAGAAATATTGAGTTAAGCAACAACAAAAGATTATATGATAAATATAGCTAGAGTGTACATAATTAATTAATCAATTAGTACTAAGAATATAGAGGAAGCCATAAGGCAGTAATAGAAGAGTCACCAGATTTAATATTATAAGAAATGGATTCAAATCCTGGCCTATATCTTTGAACTTGTTCAATCTTGCTGGATTTCAGTTTCCTTACCTGTAAGAGTCTGGGCAACATGATCTCAAAGATCTTTTCCATCTCCAAATTTCATTCCAAATTTCTAAATGAGAGGAATTTAGATAAATGAGAGTTGTACGATTAACCTGGGGAGACTTCATGGAGGAAGTCTTGAAGAATTTGGATGGACTGAAGCAAAGTAGATGGCACAGTGGATAGAGCCCTGGTCTGGGTGGCAGGAGTTCAAATCCAATCTCAGATACTTACTGTCATATGACCCTGGGCAAGTCACTTTACCCCAATTGTCTTCAACCAGAAGAAGAAAAAGAAGAATCTAGATAGATTTTTAGGAAGAATGGTTTAAAAAAAGAAATGGAGGCAAAACTACACTTTGAAAGATTTTGGGGTCGGACCATGTAGTCATAGGGAAGAGGAGCTGTAATACACAAAACTAAGAAGTTAGGTAGAGGCCGGATATAATGGCTTTAGCTTTAGTTTGTTTTGAAATCTACTTCAGAAACACTGCAATCAAACCTCATATTTTCTCTGATGACACACAGGCAGACAGAAGTGGGTAGATAATTATTTTTAATTACTTGTCATTGTGCCGAGAGTATTTACAATAGCCAAGTACAAAACAGACAAGAAATTATTGAAGAAAATCAAGTTCATGAGATATGCCCTTCTTTCCAATGACATTGAGCTGTTTTTTCTCCCAGGAAATATAGTTTTTAAATGAATGAGTTGCCTTCCTATAGATTCTTCCTTTCCTCTACTCTTTATCCTCTTCATGTAAGTAGGCCATTTTTACTTATATATGCAGACTACAAAAGAACAAATATTATAAAGTGGGGAATTTGAAGTTTCCCTTCAAGGACGTAACATTGAAAACTCATGAAGTTAGAGAAGTCTTTGAACTTTGAGCACTGAGAGTCCTTTCTGACTGACAGAGCTCTTAAAGAGACTGTGATAGAAATAGAGCAAACAAATGCCTATGCATTCAGCATCATCCTGATTTGATTCAAAAGCTTAATGATATTCACTTAATAGCATTTCTTCAAAATGCATGAAATTTGTTGAGTGATTGGCTATTAATCCTAGTCTAAGAGAACGCAGGGGACCTACTATCTTTGCCCAGAATACTGATAGTTAACTGGAGGTAGTAAAGTATCCCCTACACACATCTCTAGTTCAGTCTTATCATTGATGCTGCTATGAGTCATACTCCTCCAAACAGCTTCTACTAAGTCCCATCAAGCCCCTCACAAAAGAATTCACAGTTGTTTTAAGTTTTTAAAATTTAAAGAATAAAAGATCAAGTCATCTGTAGTGAAATATTAGCAGTTTCATCATGATAAATAGGCACAAGTGGTATCAGTTACAATTGTATGACCTAGTATGCCTATGTATAAGTATATGTCATTAAACATAATGGATGGTAATATATGAGTGTATTAATTGTTGGGCTGCGAATTTAGGGGAAAATTAGATTTCAATCATGTGACTATAAGAGTCAGCACAGTCACCTTTGAAATTAATAAATAAAGAATATTCTTTTCTTTATAATGGTTATTTGCTATAATCCTTAAATAGTGCCTCTGGGTTAGAAACCTTGTAAAATAACACAGAAAGATAACATTACCATAGTATGTAAAGTAAAAAAGGCAAAGGAAAGTCACAGAGAAAACCCTTGTGAGAAACAGAGAGAGAAAGGCAAATCTAATGAATTTTGTTTTCTTCCAGTATGACTAAGAATTATCTTCGAAGGGGAATTTACAGAAAGTCATGGACAGAAATCATTCAGGATGAGAAGACATGAAGGGAAGCTGATTTGTCTCGATAAAGGGAACATTTCCTCTGATGACCTTACAGATCCATCAAAGTATATGTGAGGAATGAGGTAATATGCATTGGAAGCTAAAAGCTGGAAAGGGCCTTAGGCAGCACAGCATCACACAGTTATAGCAGAAAGGGCCCACAGATGCCAACTATGAGAAAAATGAACTCAGATAATTTCTCTGGGTAATGGGCTCATAGATCCAGAATTGGAAGGGTCCTGGGAGGACTATCTCCTTCCACAGATGGGAAAAAACAACAACAGCAAAAATAACAACAACAACAAATTTGGCCCAGGAACAGGAAGTGACTTTCCCAGAGTCATAAGGGGAAAGTCAGAATATTTGAACCCAGGTCCTCTCACTCAGAAGCAGTACTTTCATTGAAACTAATATTTAGGATACTCTCTCCCTATTGGACAGAAAACAAAATGGAGACCTCAGGGCAGGGACTGGCCTTTTCCAAAGCTTAAATACTTCTAGATATAAAAACAAGAGAACTCAAACTTTCTTACTTTTGGTCACAGAATCAGAAGGAAGCTCAGTAGCTAGAAAGTGGGTCTCCCACTTGTTAGTCTCAAGACCTCTGGACGCTTTCCAAAATTGCAGACCCCCATCTCAAAAAAACCTTCTGTTTCTTTGGGTTATACCTATTGGGATTTACTAAGCCCACATGTTGACAATTGCTGGTCTAACATACTTGGAAAACTTATTCCCTCTATAATGTCCTTGGTCATTTTTCTTCCAGTTTTGGTTTGAAGACCTCTAAAAGAGTGAGAGTGTGATTTACTCCTCAGGCAGTTCCTGAAGCAGCAGACCTACTTTAAGATAGCTCTGATTATTAGAAGTTGCCTAAATTTGGCTCATTGCAATTTTCACCTATTGCTCCTAGTTTCACAGAAGTTTAATTCATCTTCTGAATGAAGTCCTCCAAATACTAATTAACTGTTATTAAAAGTCTGAAATATCAACCAGGTTTCAAAATGATATTTTTACACAGTTATATTATAAAATCAGAATTATTCTATCAGTTCTTTCATGTACAAATTGAGTAGTGCTTTTGTCTGGTGAATGGAGGAAAAAAACGAGATTAAATCACATGGCCAGGATCATCCAGTTAGTAAAATGTATTTAAAATGACTGTCCCAAATTTCTTTTCTTTTCCAAATTAAAGATCCTTAGTGAGCACCAGTCATGGAATCAGGAGGACCTGAATTCAAATCCAGACTCAGACACGTAACAATTATTAGCTGTGTGACGTTGAACAATTCACTTAACCCAATTGCTCTGGAAAATAAATAAATAAGTAAAGATCCTTCTCAAGGTTCTTTTCCCCAAATTCATTGGCATGAAGTCCACAAGATAATAAGAACTATAATAAATGGAGAATAACAATAACATTTATGTAGTGCTTTAAGCTTTTCAAAGCACATTACAAATATTATTCCATTTAATTCCCACAGCCTTGGAAAATGTACACTATCATTATCCCCTTTCTATAAATGAGGGAATGGAAGTTTAGAGAGACTAATTTACTTACAGAGAGTCTGAGAAAGGATTTAACACAGGTTTTCTTTATTCCAGTCTCAACCTTCTATCCACTATGCTATTCAGCAATCTCAAATTGCTAAATGATCCTTTAGGGTCTTCCCCAGGTTTATGAATCAGGTAAGCCATCTCCCTCAGTTGAAACATGTAGATTTTATAATTCTTCCTATTGCTCAACACAATTATCTGCTTATCTTTAGCATATATCTTAAAATCCCCATACCTATGAGCTCTCTGTATGATGGCATGGAGATTTTATTACTTAGTTCATTAGATAGACTATATCCTGCCATGAAAAGCAGGTTTTCATGATTTATTTTTATGAAAAATAAATACAAAATTCATTAAAAGTAAGGAGATCAAAAGTGAATGCAATGTATTGGGATGGCTTCTATAAGACATATGGAGAACTTCTCTATTCATACATGCAAAGTGACAAATAAGTATTAAGTAACTATTATGTGTGAGACACTGAGAAATACAAAGAGACAGACGAAAGCCAATAATCCTTACTATCAGGGAGTCTACATCCTACTGGGGATCATAGAAGCCCTATAGTATATGAATAGCCAAGTAATGACCAGGCAACTTAAAGTAGAGCATTAACTGTCATCAACTAGTGCCAGGAGGAGGGACATCAGTAAAGCTTTCATGTAGTAAGTAGATGATCCCTGAATTGCACCTTTAAGGTATAGAATACTTAGAATGAGGACCAGGAAAGCAGATGTCAATGAGCAATGAGCACAAGTGACTGTATTGGCTTTCCTTTGCACACAGAGAGTAAGACTATCTATATTTTGGGTACTTTACAAAAGACTCCTTTATTTGTCTCCTTATGACAGAATCTACAGATGTATCTTTTTAAATATCAAGCTCCTTCTGATATTTGATCAATGTATATCCACTGGAGCATTCAGTTTACATAAAATTTTACAAGAATCTATACCAATTCAGGCAGCTATGTGGCACAGTGGATAGAGCTCTGAAGTCAGGAAGACCTGAGTTCAGATCTGACTTCAGACATTTAATGCTTCCTAGCTGTGTGGCCCTGGGTAAGTCACTTAATCCCAATTGTCTCAGCAAAAAAAATATATATATATGTATATTGCATGAAATGAGATATACTTGTAGGTCTGTAATCGGTTTTGCCATGTTGGAAAAAAGAAAAAAAAAGACATACTAGATGGTTGGAAGATGAATTTAATGTGAAAGGAGAGAGAAATCCAAGACCACTGAACTAAGTGTCTAAGTGGTCTAAGTAGAAGATAGAGCCTTTCCCTAAAGAGTAATGAGCTGAATTCACTGAGAAAGTTACTTTCCCAGAGTAACAAAGAAGGATCTCAGGTGAGAGATCATTCAACAGGGGTCAGAAGCAAAGAAAATGAGAAGTGGTGGGTGAGAAGTGGTGAGAAGCCTATTTATTAACCTCATAATAAATAAGAGAGGTCTGCTGTTTTTTTTCTGGGGAATATGTATGTAATAGGAATATATAGAAAATCTCATGAGATTTGTTAAAATGGATATTAAAATGGATCTCTACAATCCACTTTAAGTAATTCCCATATGTCTAACTGATATTACCATAAGGAATCTAAAGGCATTTTAAGGGCTTTGAATCCTTGATCAAGAAACGGCAGACCTTCTTAGGAGATGTTATTTTTTTCAGTGAAGTAAGGATTCAATATTCCTGCTGTTCAAAAGCAAAGGGCAGATTTTTGAAGTGAACAGCTGGCTAAAAGGTCAAATATGGTCTTCAGTGTAAAAAAATCAATAGCTAAAAAGACCTTTCTTTAACACTAGAAACTTTTCCAATAATGGTGGTAAAGCAAGTATGTTCATTGTTTTCCCTATTACATGACATATTACTAGATGTGCTGGATAAAGCAATAAATCAAGAAAACATCAATTAAAGGAATAGCCATAGGTTAGCAGGAAGCAAAATTATTCCTATTTAATATTGATATAACTTTAAAAATTTTAAACATTCAATAAAACATCAAAATACTTTATATATTCAATAAAATAACAGTATATTTAAATAAAACTTAAATTTCTATAATTCTATAATTACTGACAAAAACACAGTAGCAGCTAAAGAAATTCCATTTTTAATAGTTAATAAAATGTGTGCAATATTTGTGCATTTGTCCTAAGGATGTCCTAAGGATTTGTCCTAAGGCCAGAGCATACAGTGAGTGTGCAATATAACTTTTACAAAGAATGGAGGTAGGAGCAGCTAGATGGTGCAGTGGATAGAGCACCAGCCTTAAAGTCAAGAGGACCAAAGGACTGGAGTTAAGAGATAGAATGTTGATTTTGAAGAGTAAGAAATAGACCAGTATGACTGGAAGGAGAGTAAGGAAATCAAAGATAGTTAAAGCCAGATTGTGAAGGTTTTTAAATGCCAAAGTGAAGGACTGGTATGTAGGAGTCACTGATGATTCTCCAACCACCTTTGAGTCAGCACTGAGCTCCAAACATCCAGTATCCAATCAGCTCTTTTTTCTGTAAATCCCTTTATCACTTATTACATATAATATTTCTTGGGGGAAGGGAGTCATAATTATTTGCTGCTTCACAGAATCAACTATGAAAGTTCTAGAGCAGGGGTTCTTAAACTTTTCCCACTCACAACCTCTTTTTGCCTGAGAAATTTTTATGTGATCTCGGGTATATAGGCATATATAATAGGTACAGAAACAAACATTTATTGATAATAAATCATAATTTGTGATCACCACATTCAGTTACACAACCCCACATGGAATCATGATCCACAGTTTAAAAAGTTTTGTCTCCAAGGGTTGTAATTATGTCTTATAAGATTCTTTTAAGTCTGTTATAGTTGCACAGAGGAGAAATCTTATCTATAAATAACTCGAGCAGTATCTCAAACATAAGCAAATGCTTAATAAATGGTTGCTGACTGAACTAAGGAAAAAGCCATTTGCTTATATATGTGTATGTTTTACATGGTTATTATTTATTAGATTGAAAAATATACAATTACATTACAATATAGCTTTAGTTCATGGGCAGACATGGGAGGAGATAGACAAGAGTTGCTTAGAATGTGCAAAGATATGAGGCCAGGGGAAAGGCCCAAGGGGATCGTACTATGATACTACCAGAAGACAACTAACGGTCCTTCAGTAGCCAAGGTGTGACTGGCCCATCCAAGCATGTGTTTTGACAAACATATCGTCTACATTTCAACCTCCACATCTGCTCCTTGAATCAGCTAGGTAGGCAGTTAAATGGCACAGCTGATAGAGTACCAAGCCTGGAGTAGGAAATTTCATCTTCCTAAGTTAAATCTGGCCTCAGACACTTATTAGCTGTGAGACTCTGGGCAAGTCCCTCAATCCTTATTTGCCTCTGCTTCCTCATGTGTAAAATGAGCTGGAGAAAGAAACGGTCACTTCCAGCAAATAACTTGTTTAAGGTCACCCAGCTAGTGGGCACCTGATGGACAATCTAAACTCTAATCTCTTCACTTCAAGTCCATACAGCTTCTCCATTCACATTTACTACATTTTTTTTTATTCAATCCACATTTATATATGTGAGATCGTTTGTAAGGCAGTGAGGTAGTAAAACAGAGAAAGATGAAGGACTATCTAAAGTTTCAATTGATATAAACTGTCTTGGCTGGCTACAAGTGACATCTTATCCAAATCATAAGAGGGAGGGAAACAAAGACATAAAACAGTAGAAGTATCATTAGCTTCATTAGAATTAGCTTTATTCACCAAAGACAGAAATGCTGTTCAGTTTGTACCTGAAGGAAGAATGGAAGAATGCTGAATTATGCTTAGATGATACACTTGTGAAGAAATCCTGCTGGGGGCTTGCCAATAATGTGAGAATTATATTAACAGTAGTCTCTAATCTCTCTTAGTTATGGAAAGGACATTCACTCATTATGACATGACTTAAGGTATTATGAAATCTGCTAAGAAAGTTGTAAAATAACATACAGCAATTGCCATTCTAAAGTACCTTCCTGGTTCATAGATTTGTTTTTACTGTAGTTCAAGTTAATGGTGCTCTTATACTAGGAGATTTATCAGATCTCTCTTCCCCAGGAACTCATATGTTTTAATCTATAACATGGGACTGGCTTTGACCACTGGTGCTAGTATGATCATCTCATTTTGGTGTACTATTCTAGTGGCTCCCAAAAGATGAAACAACTTCATATTATCATAGAATCAGAACTAGAAGGTTATCTGATCACCCTACTTATTTTGTAGATGATCAAGTAGAGGTCCAGAGAAGTTAAGGGCTTTGCCCAATATCACACAGCTTTTAAGTAATAGAGAGCCCCAATCCAAAATTAGGTCCTCTGAGTCAAAATCCAGAGCTTTCCCCTCTTTATGAAGTAACTGATTAGTAACCAGAGGCATTCAAGAACTCCAATTTATATATTCTTTCCAAGGTTAATTCAAAAGCATTATTTTGTAAGAAAACTCTTTTCTCTGAAATCTCATTTGCAAGACAAAAGACTGACTAAAAATGAGACATAGATATCCAAATGCTATTTCTTGCAGTTTTTATTGAAAACTGCATATAAAATGCTACCTTTCCATCTGTCTCCATTCTAAATTCACTTTCTATTATAGGTTTGCTTGTTAATCCTCCCAGAGACTAAGAAAAAAAAATCTTATGGCAGTTGAGATTACATTAAAAGGAAATGGAAAACAAAATAGATTGGCCACTAAAGAAAAGCCTCTAGGACAACCTGACCATTGGCTGGGCCACCATTGTCATGAGGAACATGCCTTCTTGTCTATATCTCACATCTCTTGTCTTCCTTCAAGGCTCATTTTTAGGCAAATTTTTGTTTTGTCATTTGTCAAGAATAGCAGTTCTGTCTCCTTTCAAATGATCCTGCAACCCATATTTAAGAAGGTAAGGTCCATGAGGGCAGGGACAATGAACAATTTCTATTCTCAGTGTACTAAGTAGAGCAGGATCTTGGGCACAGGAGATTCTATGTTTTAATGAAGCCTTCTCTTTTCCTTTCAAATAATATTGTATTTTAACAAACTCTATTTGAGCCACAAGACCTGAGTTCAAAATCTAGTTCCATTATCTGTGAAACCTTAGATGAATCACATGATATCTTTGCGTCTCAGCTCTAAAATGAAGAGATGGGGCCATAAGGCTTTTAAAGGTTCTGTCTATAACTAAGCCTGTAATCCTATGCTCGTACTAACATTTTGCCCTTGACTTATGGGGACTGCTCCCTCAGCTAACAGTAGTTGTTCTCTGCCCCTCCCACCAAAATTTTCCTATTTCTTTTGTAAATATTGAATACTTAAATCTCTGTGTTGTCTCTTCCAACAGAATATGAGTACTTTTAAGGAGGTGACTATCACTTTTGTCTTTAAAGTCCTATTGCCTGGAACTGCTCTTGGCACATTGCAGGCATTTAATAAATTCTTCATTGCTTAATTGATTGCAGTCTCCTTTTAACCAATTATGATTCCCCATTATTCACACATTCTAGCTCTGGGCATTAAAATTTTATTTTTCTGTCACCAGGTTTTCTTTCCATTGTCAGTCAATTATAGAAATAACTTCTTGGTTTTATATAATGGCTTCCATTCTAGCAGTTACAGATTTTGCCACACTAAAACCACAGCCATGGAGTGATATCTACAGAAATGGGAAGCAGAAGATAATTACCATGGTCTTGAACTCTGCATTGAGTGAAAATTGTATCCAAAAGTACAAGAAATGCAGGCTAGCCTTAGATATCACAAAGTATGGGAGAAAAGGGAGAGAGCTAAAAAATAAATGAATAAATGAAACAGAAGATGTAAGAAATTTACATTTTCTCAGTGAAACACTGACATTAGCATCATAGGGTAAATTTACTATTTCAGAAAAGACATTGCCATATAGAAGATAAATTGGAATGTGAGGAAGGGTGTAAAAGCACTTTATTTTTTTTTGCCTTAAATCTGACTAAGTAAAATAAAGGAGAAATATTGAGTAGTGAATTGGGATCAATTTCAGCTTCTGGAAAATTTGCATTCAAATCTTCTTTGTAACCCATTGGCTCTATGGCCTTAGGCAAGTCACTTAAATCCTTTGTACTGTGGGCAGCTCTTTTAGACTAGGGAGTTAATCCTCAATGTTGAAAGCAAAATCACAATTTCCATTCCAGCTCAACACAATCTCTCTCCCTACATTTTTTCTCTGAAAAAAAAATAAAGATTTTTCATTAATTTCTTCCAGTGAGTGACCCTCAAAATATCTGTAAATTTCTGCAAGTATTCAAGGATTTTATACTAAAAAAAATTTTGAATCAGCTATTTGTGAAATTAGAGGGATTTCTATAGGTCTTCCTAGGCAACACACAATCTACCCAGTATCTATTATATTATACAATTTAAGAGTTAGATCTTTGAGAATTGAAGTTTTTTTGGTCTATTAAAATGGAAATATCCCTGGGAGAGGTGGCAGATCAGGTGTATTATAGACCATGAACTCCCTGAGGAGATGGACAGTTTCACCTTAACTCCTAAGTACTTCACCAGGATAGTATCTTGCACTTAATGAATTAGTGAATAAATGAAAATATATTTATTAATCACTTATCATTGGCCAAACACTGTGCTAAGCTAAGGATACAAATGCAAAAGCTAACATATAAATAGGTTACATTTTAATGGTAAAAGGCATCTTCTATATAGGTTCTCACTTTAAGTGAATTCAGCTTTAAAGAATTTCAAAATAAATCCATACTCAAGAAAGATCTATATTAACTTTAATGTATAGTAGTATGCTACCTCTGCTTAGCAATCCTTGGCCTCCCATTCTCCTAACTGAAACAAAACCAAACCTTCCAAGTCAAAAAGGAACAAGGAACATGGGGAAAAATGGCAACATGGTCACCAATCAGAGGCTTGACTTGAGACCTTCAGTGTCAAGAGTGGAGTGTTTTTACCCTGCTTCACCGGCTTGTAAATTGGAGCCCTTTCTGTTTGTCATCCTTCCCATCTCTTGGCTGTCACCTATCTTGTCCCCTGTCTGGCTCTCACATTTCTAGCCTTTCCCCTTCTTCCTCTCTAACCATGTCCACAAGTGGTTGTCTATAGATCCACTTTTTAGTCACTGTCAAACCATGTGTCAGCCCCCTCCCTTTCTTCCCTATAAATAAAGGTCATTGGATTGGTTGAGTTGACTTGAACTATATAAACCAGCTCATTCTGTCACTGCTATCAGGAATAATGTAAATCCTAAAAATAATGTAAATCCTCCAAGTCCATCCAGTCCCTATTATCAATCATAATCACACACAAAAGCACTCAGTTTCCCCAGACTGTCTTGCTAACATACTTGAGGCAATCTCAACAATCTCATGGCACATCTTGCCCACTACTCAGATACAACACATAGGAGTTGACCTTTACTAAATCCCTCCCTAGAGCCTCCCTACCTCTTCCTAAACTCCCAAATTAAGCACTTTTTAAATATTATCTCAAAAACAATTCTGTGAGATACACATGATTATTATTCTTATTTTATAGATGAAGAAATTGGCAGAGAGAGGTTATGTGAGTGTACAGGGTCACAGGGTTAATAAGTGTCTGAGATTGAGTCACTATCCACGGTGCTGAACAGAGGCAGGGCTGAAAAGGGTCAGTGGAAATGTCAGGATGCAGGATTCCAGGGAATCCAGAGCCCTAGCCATCACATTCTCTAGAAGTCAGCTTTGGAAGGAGGATCAGCAAAAGGGGAGAAATATCTGAGGTGAGGAGGAAGATATCTATTCTATTAGGTACCTAATTATCTCCTTGAGTTGTTCTGAAGCTCAAATGATATATGAAGAGCTTTGCAAACTTTACTTTGCAACAATCACTATACAAGTGTGTTTTATTCTCTTTATGTGTCCCTCTGACTGAGATTTGTGGCTCCTATATAATGTTTGCTCTACTTTTGCAGTTTTGTATCTTTCCAAAAGTCAGTCAAGTATTTCATTAAACACTTAATATTAAGGAATAAACTAAGCATCATCAGCGCTATTATTTTTTTTTTAGCTTTTTTTGCTGAGGAAATCAGGGTTAAATGCCTTGCAAAGGGTCACACAGCTAAGAAATGTTAAGAGTCTGAGACCAGAATTGAATTCAGGTCCACCTGACTTTAAGGACTGTTCCTCTATCCACTGCGCCACCTAGCTGCCCCAATGCTATTATTTTTTAAACAAAATCATTGGATTCTCATTTTAAATAACTCTTCTAAGTAGATATTCTAGTAGTGAATTGGTCTGATCCAGCACTGATTGAAAATAGAAGGGGCTTAATTAATGAATGTCAATTGTTTGTTCTAGGATTACCAGATTTGTTACAATGAAGTTCCTACCGAAATGCATTGATATATTGATATTATTGATATATATTCCTCTAACTGGCTTATTGTGGTGTTCAGAGTGATCTCCAAAGATCATTAATAAGGTACCTATCCCATCTGTTGTATAGGAAGTGATCCACAATTGACTAATAAAAAGGGCTGGATGAAGAAAATTCTCAACAAAGGTAAATTACAATATTTTCTAAAAAATAACAGGTTAAATGACTTGTCCACGTTGTCTATTCACTACTGATCACACAACAGGAATTTAATAAATGCTTGCCGAAGATTGTAATTTGAAGTTTTAATGATTCTCTAAAGAAATGTTGATAGTATTCAAACTGAACCCTTCAGATAGGAAAGGATGGAAAACATTGATAATAAGTAAAATCACCTCAAAAGGCTCTGGGACACTTGCTAACCTCATATGTGGAAATGTATTTACATTTAATTAAGGAAATTTTCCTGAAGGAGAAGAAAGTGCTATCAGGAAATCCTCAATTGTTTGAAAATTTGCATTGGCAGCCACAGACAAACAAAACAAAACACAATCCAAGTCTTGTTGGGAAAGAGATCTGTTAAAAAAAAAATATTTAGGTGAGGATTTTTTTTTCTCACAAGCAGTTCTATATCTGTTACTTTGGACTAAACAATCAGAGAAACTGCTTCATAATAGGTTCTTTATTTTTCTGTGTCAAGAAATTCTTCTGCTGCCTTATGAAGCTTATGGATCCCCTTTTGGAATAATGTTTTTAAATGCATAAAATAAAATACATAGGCTTATAAGAGAAGCCAATCATACTTAAATAGTTCTCAAAACATTAAAAAAAAGTTCACAGATGGCAACTTAAAAATCCCTGTTTTATAAGAGCCTTAGGCCTTAAAGGGTCCCTATGAGCTCATAGACTTCTGGTAGTGTTATGCAAATGGATATTTATACAATTTTTGGAGAAATAGATTCCATAATTTCCTTCAAAATAACTTTTATCAAAAGAAGCTTTTAATGCAAATATCTAATACTTCTGCTCAATTGCATTTGCAACTAATTTTCTGCCAGAGATATATACAATGAAGTGCCAATCTTAGATTGAAGAAGTTTGGGGTTCCAATTCAGTTTCTCCCACTGATTGGCTGGGTTATGCCAGGAAAATCATTTAAACACTCTGGACCCAATCTACGCCTCTCTAAAACTGGGGTGATTGTAAAGGGTTCAGATGAAAAAAATGCAGAGCATTTTGTACATCTTTAATTCCCATACAAATGTGGATTACTATTATTCATTCCTTCAATATGCAACTGCCATGTGCAAACTTGGCAGATTAAGAGTAATTGAAAAATATAAAAAGTTTGGATAAATCATTTCCCCTACCCTTATGAAGCTTATATTCTAGTAAGTGGATAAGACAGAAACAGAGATAATAATAATTTTTCTTTTTTAAAACTTTTAGTCCAAATCTGAGATTTCCTTGTTTTAGAGAACTCCCAGTAAGGGTAGTTCCATCCCACTAAACATCATCCATTTTTTTTAATAATTTAGAATCTTAAATAGAAGAGAGAATAGAATTTAAATGAGCCACACAAATAATATGCAGGCAAAGAAACCATGTATTCCTGATTCTGAGGCCCTCTATTCATCACCCATACTTCCCTCTATAATACATACTTAATATAAGAGTAAATGAATTAGAAAAATAGAAAGTGCTTTGTGATTTTCAAGGAATCTTAGTGTCATAGATATAGAATAGAAAGCTATCTCAGAGGTTTTCATAATGTTAACTTACTGGGGGCAGCTAGGGTGGTGTAGTGGATAGAGTACCAGTCCTGAAGTCAGGAGGACCTGGGTTCAAATCTGACATCAGACACTTAATATTTCCTAGCTGTGTGGTCCTGGACAAGTCTCTTAACCTAATTGCCTCAGCAAAATAAATAAATAAATAATATAAATTACTCCTTTTTTCCTACCTCCCTTCCTAACATTATCACTATGTACTACAATACAAATAGCAAGCTTCTCCTAAATAACTTTTTTTTTTTTTTTTTTAAATCTTGTTGGCAACAGGATAATCGATATCAAAACTTTTTTGGTAAGCAAAAGCATCTGACTTCTATGATAAAATATGACTTAATAAGTATTGATTAGCCTATGATGAAGGTACATGGACTATCCCCATTTTGCAAATGAGGGAATTCCTTCTTAGAAGGGTGAAGTGGTTTGCATGTATCACACAGTTAACAAATGGCAGAAACTGAATTTGAATGCACATTTTCCTGATGCCAAATCTGGCATTCTGTCCCCTGCACTACATTACTACTTCCTTTCCAAGCTGATCAGATACCTTTAAGTTGGCAACAATCACTTCAGAATCATTTCATTATTTCATCACTTCATTACTATCATGAGGTTCAGAGATGGAAGGAATGATTAAAGATAATCCATTCCCAGTCATGTATTTTGTAAATTAATATGAGGCCCCAGAATAGTAGTGACTTCCCTAAAATTACATAGGATATGATCCTAATTAGGTTATTTACTTGTTCCACCTTTCTGGCTAGAAACAAGCAAAACAACAACAGCAACAACAAAACAAACAAACAAACAAACAACAACAACAACCAAAAAAAAAAAAACACATGAATATTAATGGACCACTTCCTTATTCTTGCACACCAGCATCCAATCATTTGTGAATACCAACTGCTATCCAACCTTTCCCACTTTCTCCTCTGTCCATAGGTCAGACCCTGAAAGTCTATGTTCTTTTTTTTTTTAATTTAATTTTATTTAATAATCACTTTGTATTGACAGAATCCATGCCAGGATAATTTTTATACAACATTATCCCTTGCAATCACTTATGTTTCATTAAGTCTATGTTCTTAATACTTAATGCTGAATTCTAGCAAATATATTGATATTTCACAGCTTAGAGTCAGTTGGTAAGTCCTTTAATGTGTCAAGGAACTGAGATGTCATCTCACTGTGCTCTCAAACCACAGACACAAATCCCAGCCCTTTGGTCCTTTTGTAGATAATCTCACAGAAAGGGCAAGGCTAAACAATCTCTCATCCTTCAGGCAACACATCTAGAGCTGTAGTGAACTCCAGGTTTTTAAGAGCCTGCTGAACAGTGCCTTAAGAAATATACTCAGAATAGTACTTAAGCTCTTAGTCCTAGAAGTAATGCATTTGAATTATCTACTTTCTGATAAAGGAGAACAATGAGCTCTCTGGAAAGTTTCATTTCAGGCTACCAGGTCCCACTAGTACATGGATGTAACAGCTCAGGAACCAGTCAATGGCAAAGTACACTCTGTATTCTGTTTCTGAATTATTCTTCAATGCAGTGTGGCAGGTACTCACCAGACCAGGCCTCCCTGGTTTCCTGTGAGAAATGGCTTTCTATTTTCTGAATAAGAAATCAGTTCTTGGGAAGTTACACATTGCTTTATCATTGACAAGGAACTTTCTATAATATCCCTAAAAGGACGAGAATGCAAGAATTATCGTTCCCCTTAAAAAGATGTGAAAACTAAGAATCAGAGCAGTTCAGGCTCTCTTTATCATTAGGGTTAACAGGCCATTGCTGGAAAACATTCCTTAATCACTTTGAGAAAAGAATTGCTAGCATCCTTCAAAACTTACCTACTCTGTCCCTTTTTTCACAACTTCCCTAATTGCCAGTTCTTTCCTCCCCCAATCATCTTGCATATTTACAAGTGTACACCCTGCCTCTTCAGTGAAATATAAGCTCCTTGATTGTTTTATATTGATCTCTGAATATCTAATATGTAACACAGAGCATAGCACATTTTATTGTTATTTGGTCATTTTCCAGTCCTTTCCAACTCATGAAGGAATTTGGAATTTTCTTGGCAAAGATAATGGAGTGGTTTGTTATTTCCTTTTCCGGCTCATTTTATAAATGAGGGAACTGAGGCAAACAGGATGAAGTGACCTGTCCAGAACTAAACAGCTAGTAAGTGGTCTGAGTCCATATTTGAAGTCAGCAAGATGAGTCTTCCTGACTTCAAGTCTGGTGCTCTGTGTATTGGACCACCTAGTCACCCACGACACATTGTAAAACTTTAATAAATGCTTGTTCTCTGATTTGCTCATAAGGCTAGAAAGGAGTATTATCAGGATTCCTGACTCTTAACTTCTTAATCCATATCTAGACTTTTTTCATTATGATTCTATGCCAATGTATCGATGTCACATGAATACAACCTCTTATTTCTCTAGTCTGATATTATGTGGACAGTTTCCCAAAGAGGAATTTCAATCTATTTTGCTCACATAAAGAGGGAACCAAAATATTTACTGAATTTTGGTGTAAATGCATTTAAGACAAAGCTGCTGCAATAATTCCTCCAAAGTCCAGATGTGACACCCTCTACGTTCCCTCTTGTGTCTAGGATAAAACAGATCCTCCACTATTTAGCATTTAAAGTCCTACATAATTTGGGCCTAACCTGTATTTCACAGGTCTCTAGACATTATACTCCTCCTCTCGTATTCCTGAGTCCAGGCATGCTAGTTTGCAGATCACTTTGTGACTCATCTCAGTTGATCTCACAGTAACCAAGTGCCATTATTTTCTTAGCTATCCCAAGCCAAATGCTGAGTTTATTTTTTTAAATTCATTCCCTAAAACATTGAGTTATTATAGTAATTTAATTCCTTTTTAACTGTTTTTCAACTCATTTTATTATAGCATTGCAAAAGCACAGACTTACATAAGTGAAAAGTAATTTAGAGGCCATCTAATTCAATATGTATCTGAAAAAGAATGTCTGATACAAGTATGATACAACATATCTGTCTTTGCCTGAAGTTTCCATTGAGGGATAATCAAACTATCACTTTTTACTTGGAAGATAACTCCATTATTTAGAAAGTTTTCTCTGTGAATCAGAGTTTTCTCTTTAGTGCTTCCATCCATTGTTTAAAGTTCTGCCCTTTGGGACCAAAAAGAAAAGGTATAATTCCTCTTCCATTGGCCTCTTCAAATACTTGGAAGACAAATTTCATGTCCCACAAAGTCTTTCCTTCTCCTGCATTCATATATAGAATTTCTTTTAATGTGTCCTCTTGTGATACGATCTTAAGGTCCATCAGTTATTTCCTTATATTTTAAACTCAGTATAAAGCTGTTTTTTTCACTAAGCAACTCATAATTGACAATTTGCAAATGGGCTCAGTTCTGTATAAAATTCTTAAAATATTTATACATGTTAATAATCATAATTCCTGTCATTTATTTTCCCCATGAACATGTGGCTTAGTGATTAGAGACTTTTGGAGAGAGTGCTACTTTTGATATTAACTAGTTGTGTGACAATAGACAGAGCACTTAAAGAGACCTTGGCAATAGCTTCTAAGGTCTCTAAGTTATAAATGAATTGAATTGCCAGTCTGTGTTTATGGAGGGAGTCTCCATGCCAGAAGTCCATGTACAATTTTGAAATTGCCTCCTCTCCTAACTTCTTACCATCCCTAATCCCTTCCCCCAAAAAGAATCTATGGGACTGTAGGAACAAAGGAGCAGAAAACATTGTATATGTTCATATTCATATAAATACATTTATATATATACATATATATGTGTGTGTGTGTGTGTGTGTGTGTGTGTATATATATATATATATATATATATATATATACACACAAGCACCATGAGAATAATTCTCAAACAAGTCATACTATTCAACTGTACTCTCTGTATGTATATCTGTGTGTCTTTGTGTGGGTGAAGTTTCATAAAGAAAGGATGCATTTGTAAGGAGTGCTGTTAGAAGATCTATCAGTCAGTCAACGAACCTTTTCAGGCACCTACTATGATCCAGGGAATAAACTCATGTGTACATGCAAAAATTTATTCAAGCAAATAAATAATACAAGAACCACAATAATATCAGTCTAGTTAATAAAGAGTAAAAAGCCTATTGTTGAAAACAAATAAGCCATAAAGTTTAATTCTAAGATATAAAGGTCTATGTAATCTTAAAGCTTATAATTACATCATTTTTTAGAAAAGGCAAGTCCAAAAAATCTTAAGTAGTTATGAATAGGTTACAATGCAAACTCCTCAGGCAAAAAGGCAACATTAGTAATGCCACCTGTCCGAGGAAAATATGAATTGTTTGCTGAAGCTAATGTAGCCTGATTAAAGAAAATAACATTGCATGGGGAAAAGGAGCATTATAGAATAATTGGTTGCATCCATATTACATTTTAGACTTCCCACACAATGAGCAAAAAGAAAAAAAAATAAAAATGTAAAACATTAAAAATAGAATCCTACATATCAGCCCAAGAATATTAGCATATTGAGTTAAAAAAAAAAAACAACTTCTGTTGCTTCTAACAATGATGCTTCATTCTGCAGTTCTTCATCTGTATTCATCACGCTTGGGCATTCTCAGAATTCAGGATGGACTTTGTGCCTGCGAGGCTCCCTTTCCTGCTCCTCTTTACTCTGGTTTTTCATCAGGCTGCAGTGATTTGTGTGCCAGAGATGCTAGGGATGCTGGTGAACATGACCCACTCAGCTCAGTAAGAAATCCTTGACTTCTGCCTTTGTTTTGCAGAAGCAGGGATTCAGAAACAACATGAATGACAGAAAGGAGATAAGAGGCCAAGTCTGGGAGGATAGAGGCTTGTTGTTGACTTTGTAGAGGGAATGTGAGGGGCGTGATAAATAAGACCAGGAGGGTATCCTCTGGTGGCTACAGGAAGGAAAGGGAAAGCTGGAATTCTGTTCCTAAGGCCGTAGCCAAGAGCTGTAAGGTTGAACTGACATTATATATCTCTACAATAGTAGAAATCCAAGGACATACAGAGAGAGCTTTCATGAAGAGGTGAACTATCCTAACAGGAAAACCTCATTTTATTCTTAAAACCAGACTTCATATCTTTTAAAAAAAGAATTATTTTGACATTAACTTTAAAGATCAACAAAACCAACTAACCAACTTCAGGATTCACATTTGAAACAAAGATGAAGCACTTAAATATGCATGAGAGGCTAAAGTCTACTGGATGGCAAGCTAGGACACTTTGGATTAAGGAAGACCTGATCAAGTGCTGCCTCTGATACATACTGACAGAGCAGATGCTGTGAGATGTACCACTCTTTGTGGGCCAAAGATTTCTGAGACTATGAGATATATACTGATCTGCATATGAGAAGCAAAATTCCCTACCAGGGCTTTCCCCATGAATGAAATCATAGCTGCGTAACTCACTCCTAGCCCAGTTTCACATCAGAAAATTATACAGTAATATTCATTTTTCCAGCTTTGTAGATAGAGCCTTGGACCTGGAGTCAGGAAGAATTGAATTCAAATTTGATGTCACTCCTGTTAACTGTATGACCCTATTTGCCTCAATTTCCTCATCTGTAAAGTGAGCTAAATAAAGAAATGACAAATCATTCCAATATTTTTGAGAAGAAAATCCCAAATGGCATGAAGAGTTGAACATGATAGGACTGAACTAAAAATACTCCAGTTCTCTTAGTAATGAAGGTCTATATTGGAGGATTCATTCATATCATATACATACATATGTATAAACACACATACACACTAAATATGTATATTTAGTGTGTATATGATTGGTTCTATTAGTCTTTATTCACTTTACAATATTGGGGGAGGGGAGGGAACCACAAAAATTTCACTTCCTTTTGATAGACAAGCAATGCTCCCTCCACACTCATTTAACCATTTATTGTACTAATATTACAAAGTCCTCAATTTCTTTGTAACAATATGGTAAAATGGAGTCTCATCCACTGTTTTAACAACTACTTTCTATCCTAGCATAAGATACCTATAGTTTGTCTAATTTGTAAAAAATCTTTGATCTTATCCCCTTGTATCCCATCCTTGAATAAGGAATGTTCTCCTATCCTGACAAATCCTGCCCAGCTGCATTTGAGATTCATCCATTTTTTCCATTTGGCTAATCCCCATCTTTCTCTCTTGTGAAATTCTTTACTTCTCTATCCTAAGTCATAAAATGTTGCTTGCTCTAAGATGATCTGAAAGGTTACAAATACCAAATCTGGACCTCAAGAACCTGAATTTGCAGTGAGCAAGCACAGATTCATTGACATGAAAATAAATCTTTTTTTCCAGACTGATTTTCTAATTTTGACCCAAAGACATCAAATCCTTACTCACTTGATGCCTCTCCCAAGTCAAGAGAACTGCCCAATACATTGTTTAAGCAGAGCCTAATGAATAGGGTTCTAGATTTGAAATCAAGAAGATCTGGATTCAAAAATGGGGAAATTTTCTAACTGTGTAGCTCAGGCAAAATCACTTAACTTTTCTAAGAGTCTACTACTCCATCATTAAAATTGTGGATTGGAATACTAATAGTACTGACCTCCAAGAACTTTTCTTAGTATCAAATAAGATGCTAAATAAAACACTTAATAATCCTTGAAATGCTATAAAATTTCATTTATTTGCTTTTATTTAGGAATTTTCATATTAGTTTATATTCGCCATACTTATCCATCTTAATGCCATTATAATACCCTTTCCATTGATATAATGCAATGTATTCAGTCATTCCTAGATCATTCAGTCTTTTGGTTGTTTCAACTTCCCCTGTGATTTCTGTTGTTGTTATCTTTATTCAGGTCTTTTAAAAATATTTTCCTAGAATCCTAGATGCCATTATTTCCAAAAGAGACAAAAAATAAGAAATTAAATTTTAATATATCTGCAAAGACTAGCCTGTAGACCTACTTTTTCCTCACTATGAAATCTTTGAATGTATAAGTTATATACTTATCTATAGAAGAAGCTTAATCCTGAAGACAGTGTGATTTGAGTGCCAGGGCTGAAATAAAAAGACTCATTTTACCAAGTCAATATTTGGCTTTAGATTCTTACTAGCTATGTGGCAAGTCACTTAATCCTATTTGCCTTAGTTTCCTCATCTGTAAAATGAACTGGAGAAGGAGATGGCAAACCACACCAGTATCTTTGCCAAGAAAATTCTGAATAGGATCACAAAGAATTGGACACAATTGAACATTATCAACTTCTCATTCTCTGCGCTATTTTTACATGTCTATACAAAATATCAAACAGCCAGAAGAAAATGTCTTTTCTCAGATACTATGCTGAAAGTTCATCTTAAATAATCAACAAAAAATAATGGAAATCACTTTAGTAGATAATAGTAGAAGTACTTAGTATGGTAGAATTTAAGGTTTTTTTTTTCTTTTCTTTTTTTTTTTTAAACAAATATTCCCTACAGTGGGGCAATATAAAATTGCTACAGACACTAGCTTAGAATTTATGTTGTTTTCCAAAGTAATGTAAGAAAAAGAGCTAACTTATTTAGCACTGATTGCTCTTAAAAAAAAAAAAAAACTATTTTTCTCTTTCAGAATTGTCTAACTCAATATTGGGAACTTCTTAAAAATACACACACACATGTATTTGCAATTCAATGTGTTCCTACATAATTCTATTTATTTTTTGATGCACTTAAAAATATTATAGGCAGGTGACACAGTGGATAGAAAAACTTATTTTCCTAAATTCAAATCTGGCCCTCAGACACTTATTCCTTTGTGACTCTGGTCAAGTTGCTTAAGCAGATTTGCCCCAACTCCTTAACTGTTAAAAAACTGAGCTGGAAAAAGAAATGGTGAAAACTGTTACAGTTTATTAGCCAAAAAATAAATCTCAGTATATGTATATAAAAGAAAACATGTGCATATAAAAGAGATAATCTACCATAATATATAGATAAACCATTTATTCATAGCAAGACATGAAAAAATCACTTTCAAAGAAGTATTTGTTCATCAGAATATTAAATATTGTGGGAAAACACAGTATTTTAAAAACAAAATTGGAGGCATAAAGATATAGGTTTTTCCAAGGAGCTGGCAATTATCACTTTCTCTGGTTCAGCTAAAGGAACTTCAATAACAATGTAATAGGCACTTACTGTATGCTGAACTTTGTTATAAATCAAAACCTCCCTGTTAATCCTCTCTGATTTTTCACTGGATTCAAGTTCAAGCAAAGTTATCTTTTTTTTTTTTTTTTTAATCAGTCAGTGTATACATGTGGACTTATTTGTACCTCAGTCGTACTTATCTATCCTATAGACAAGCCTCCATCTTCTCTGCACACTAAGAAAAGACTTAGAGAACATGCCGTAACTTGTAATTCAGAAGGAGAAAAGAGAGAGCATCCATGGCTTATCCTCAAGAAAATGAATTTAACATAGAATTGGAACATGTTCTTTGGGGGCCTTGAAAGTGAAAATTAAATCTTAAGCTCTCGACCTCTACTGGCATAACGTGCAATGCAAAGGAATGAGATATATTAAAGATCCTAGAATTCTGATATGAAATGCAAAAAGGATAGCAGCATATTTTACAGCAGAAAAAAAAAAAAAAACACTTTAGTCCTGAGTTGAGAAAAGTGGATTCTCTAAGCACTTAGCATTAATAATTCCAAGTATAACATTACCTACTGTCACATTAGACTCAGTCAATGGTAAAAACAAACATCTTTCCTTTTTGAAAGATAATTCTCTTTGTATATTAGCCCCATCTGGAAACTCCATGAACTCCTAGGGACTACCATTAAAGGGCCCAGTCACTTAATTACCATGTCAATGAACCATAGTATAATCTGAAAAAAAAAAATAACTCCAATGAATCTTCTAAAAATGTATGACAATTTCAGAAACAACTGTCAGGGGTCCTCAAACTTTTTAAATAGGGGCCAGTTCATTGTCCCTCAGACTGTTGGAAGGCCGGACTATAGTAAAAACAAAAACTTTGTTTTGTGGGCCTTTAAATAAAGAAACTTCATAGCCCTGGGTAAGGGGATAAATATCCTCAGCTGCTGCATCTGGCAGGTGGGCCCTAGTTTGAGGACCCCTGGAGATGATAATCATTTAAGTTCATGAGCTTAATTTCTTCCCTTTGAGGTTAGGTCACATAAAATCATAACTGACAAAAGGAATGGAATGGAAAACCCTGGAAGACAAGATTAAGAGAGGCAGCAATTGAACTGTTTAAGGACCACGGGGACACAGCAGACCTAAATCACACAATGGGCCTTGGTAGAGTTTACATGGCTGGCAGCAGACCATGTATGGTAACTGGGTGTCAAGAGTGGCTAACACTCCAAGCCGTCCCTCATGCCTGCAATGCCTTCCCTTCTCATCCCTGACTCTTAGAAACGTATCAAGTTATCTCATATAGACATTATTTTCACACAACGTTTCCTAATCTCCTCAAATGCTCCTGCCTTGCATCTATTTTGTATAGACATAGATATGTATGTGTATATGCACCTATATAATACATATTGAGGTACACATAAGTGTGTGTGATATCTCTTACGTCAACATGTAAACTCCTTAATGACTATTTTGTTTTTGTCTTTGAATTCCCAGGGCTTAGCCCAGTGCTTGGCACAAAGTAGGCACTGGGAATATAAAATGACTGTAAAACATGGTTCTGACCTCAAAAAAAACTACAGTCTTACAGGGGAGAAAACAAATATATGTAAACAAGTTATATATATATATATATATATATATATATATATATATATATATATATATATGTATATGTATATTATGTATGTATATGTATATATGTATATGTATGTATATTATTTGTTTATACATGCATATATATACACATATATATGTATATATATACATGTATAAACAAATAATAAATATATATGTGTGTGTGTGTATGTATGTATGTATGTATATATAAACAAGTAATATGAACAATAATCACAGGAAATAATTACCAGAGGGAAAACACTAGAATTAAAAGGTATTGGGGAAAGTTTCCTGTCAAAGTTGGGATTTTAGCTGGAACTTAAAGGAGGCCAAGAAGGGCTATAGATGAAAATGAAGAGAGTGAATGAGAGAGACAGAGTCGGGGGGTGGGGAGGAAGGGAGATTCTGGGCATGGAAGACCCAGAAAAAATGCCCAGAGCTGAGAGATAGAGTGTCTTCTTTGAAGAATAGAAAGGAAGCCAGTGTCATTAGGTCAAATAATTTGTGGCAGAGAGTGATGTATAAGAAAAATGAAAAGGGGAGAGGTTAATAATTTCTTTGAACATCAAATAGAGGATTTTATTCTTATTTCTTGAGGCAATAAGGAAACACTACAGTTTCTTGACCAGAGGGTGATTGGACCAGTGATTTAAGAAAAGCTCTTTGGTTTCTGAAGGGAAAATAGATTGTAGCGGAAAGAGAGTTGAGGTAGACAATCCCACCAACAGACTATTAAGCTAGTCTACCATTTACCTTTTTATTATTAAAGCTTTTTATTTTTTAAAACATTTGCATGGATAATTTTGCAACATTAACCCTTGAAAAACCTTATGTTCCAGTTTTTCCTCCCCTTCTCCCACTCCCCCCAACCTAGATGGCAAGTAGTTCAATATATTAAACATAGTAGAAATGTATGTTAAATCCAAAAATGCATATACATTTATACAATTATCTTGCTGTACAAGAAAAACCAAACCAGAAAAGAAAAAAAAGGAAGAAAATAAAAATGCAAGCAAGAGTGAGAATGCTATGTTGTGAACCACACTCAGTTCCCATAGTCCTCTTTCTGCCCTCATTTACCTTTTAGGAAGCTGAGAACCACATGTTCATCTTCTTAAATTTTCAAAAGTATTAACACCAGGCACTCTATGAGCTTCCGTGGCTGCTAGTAGGTCTCTGTAGCCTAGGATGTCAGATGTAAAAGCCCTAAAACCTGGATTTGACTGAAAAAATTCAGGATTTTGTTTTTGTTTTTATTTTATTTTATTTTATTTTTGTAAATTTGAGGGTCAAATAGAACATTTCCCCCACCAAAGCTCTCCTCTAATTCTTCTTCATGATTTGAAGAATAGTCTAAATTTTTAAAACTGTTTCAGGGGAACAGCATCTATGAAAAGTCTTATTAATTTGTAAAGGTTTTTAGTGCACTCTTGGTAAGTAACTTTATCTTTAATTTGAGTCCCAAACTAACTAATCCAGAGTATCTCCATATCATCAAATGGACCCCAGGATAGAGCATTTGGGACCATTGTACTTATCAAAATCAACCTTCTGCTTTGGCCATAGTAGCTATCAAAGACTATCTTTTGTTATAGATTTTTATGATCTGGGGTCAGAATGTATGCGTTGGGTGAGGCGAAGAGAAAGCAGGTCAAGAAGTACTTGTATTGCAAAAATTAAAGAATGCTAAAGAATTGAAATAAGAACCCAGTGAGTATTCATTGTTTGAAAAATTCTGGGCTGTCTCTGCTTTGCTTTTGGCTATGGACAAATAAATCTAAAGTCTTCTTCATATCATATAGCTACTTACAAAATAATTGTATATTAATGAATGAATGCATAAATGAATGAAAAAAAGCATTTATTAAATGCTTACTCTGTCTAGTACTAAGCTAAGCACTAGAGACACAAATAGAAAAGCAAGACAATCCTTTCTCTTAAAGATCCCCCATTCTCCAGGGGAAAACACATATGGAAGATTCTAGCTGTTTTAAGTGTTAATAGTAATCTATAGCTTGGTGCTAAGAGGTCCTGGTATATTCTTTTCCAGAAAAGAACTTTGGAAACAAAGGGCAGCCTGTAGCTATCAGGTTTGTGATCCTTTCTCTGCCACTATAGTCATAAGGCTAAGTCTAGTGGCTACAGAAGAAGAAAGAAGAGCAGACATTATCCCCGAGAGTCCCAAATTTGATGAGAGTGCTGACACTATCTCATTTACTATAGTCACCAAGATTCACTAGGGTTCTCAGCATCTATCATTATAATCCGAAAAATAGTCATTTATGTAGGCATCTCAGTGTAAACTAGTTGAATCTTGTCGTAATGTCAGGAAGGCCGGAGTTCAAATCCTTTCTCAGGAATTTATGAGCAGTGTGCCATGAGGCAAGTCAGTAAACCTATTCCACCTTCAGTTTTCTTATTTGTAAAATGGGGATAGTAATAATATCTTCTTCAGAGGGCTGTTGTGAAGCCCAAAAGGGACACTATGAGTGAAGTGCTTTGAACACTTTAAACATTATCATCACCATCACTACTCTTATTTAGACTGATGTGTATTCTGCAGAAGGAGAGTGACAAACATTTCCTCACCCTTCCCAATACCCAGCCTCTGTACCCAATAATGTTTGTGCATCTTGTTGCTGTCTAGATCATACCTCTTTTTGTCGTATGTCTCCCTCTCTCCTGCGATTCTTTATATCTATTTTGACCTTACACAGAGGTGTGCTGGATGTTCAAATGTGCCCTTTTCCAAAAGAATTAAATGGACTGTGTAACATATGGATGTGTATGCATGTACACGCACGTGTGTGTGTGTGTGTGTAATATATATGGGCTGTCTTCAAAACACTTGCTCCTTGCAGTTTTAAACTTCTGTAGCTTAAAACTGCAAAAAGATTTTTATAACACTGTATTTCATTGAATCACATAATATAGAATAATCTCCAAGTTGAAGGTGACTTCATTTGCTGTTTAGTCCAAATTTATATCTGAATAAAAATCCCTTCCTTGCCATATCCAATGGGGAGTCACTTGGCCATTGTTTGGAAAGAGGGTAAGCCCACTATATCCCAGGACAGGACATTTATTTTTACATTTGGGTGCAAAACCAAATGTACATGCAATACTACCTTCCCCTTCCTCTCCTCAAGACCATGAATAGCTGTCAGTATTATTAATGAATAATGAATTGAAAATATATGAAAGAAATATTAAACAAGATAAAAACAAAACAGATTCACCCAGAGAACAATGTTAATATATCTGTTGGTAAAAATCCCTATCAAATATTTCAGAACCTAACATTAACTAGAAGAGAAAGAAGAAAATTACTAATCATTCCAGTAAAAGTTGATGATATAAAAATGGGCAAATCATCAATAAAACTGTCTTGGAAATGCATTAAATTTGAAATAAAATCAAGGATGTCCATTAGTTAGATGGATTACCAGTCAAAGGAATGGGTGCAGCTTTGATGGAATATCTTTCTATAAGTTTTCTTAAGATTGAACAAAGAGTTTTCACCAATCAAAAAAGCAATAACCAATGCCACTTTTAATGAAAATATATGGGATACTTTAAGGCCAGGCTCAGGAAAAGAAAGTTGTGAAATGGGCCAAATTTGTCTCTTCCCTTCTATGGCCCACTTCCTACACACCCCAGACATTAATTCTTTTTCATTTCTTTTCTTTAAGTAGTAGATTTAGAGACAGAAAGGGTCTTATTGATGATTGAACTCTATTCTCCTCATTTTACAGATGAGGAACTTGAGTCTCAGAGAAATTAAATGATCTAGCATTAGAGATTTAGCAGTAGAAGAATCCTTAGTGATCCAACCTCACATGTTACAGATAAAAAACAAAAACAAAGGTTGTGCTTTTCCACAGTAACACAGCTTAATGAAGTGAAGCAAAATTAGAAGTCAAGTTTTACTGATTTCAAGTCTAGTGTCCTGTCTACTGGACAACAAGGTCACACTAATCCTAAACGATGAACTCTGGATTAAATCCACTGAATTTATTTGCCATTCATTCCATTGTTAAAAAAAAAAAAAAAAAAAAAAAAAAAAAAAAAAAAAAAAAAAAAAAAAAAAACTGGGTTTGCCAGGAATCCTTACCACAATACCAGGGTCTACTACCTGGTTTGCTACCTGATGTTCTAGTGAATACCTCAAATGTCATTAAAGACCATCTATCATGAGCAGAGAGGACCTTGGTTTTCTACTTGGGATACCCAACACTTAGCAAAACAATTTGCACATGATAAGTGTACATAGTAATAAATACTTAAATTCCTTCCTTCCTTCCTTCCTTTCAGGGCCTTCTCCTTCCTATCTTGCTATGTGAAAAGTGCATGAAAACAATTCATATAAATGAGTAATATGAGGCCCTAGTCTTGGATAATAACTATTTATGTCTGAAGACACATTATATTGTGTTACTAAAATTCTCAAATAAGTGAATAGATTTCACCAAATGGATTTGAATATTTTAGTCCTCATAGTGCCCAGAATTATTATTTGCTTACTTTTATTACCTTAAGAATGCTTCTAATTTTATAAGTTTTGGACTTAGGTAATATAACTTTTCCCCTCACTTTACATATGAAGAAACCAACACTATGATAATAGTCAAGTAATATATGTTAGATTACTCAAGTCAGAAGTGTAGGAGCAGGGCTTTGAACCAGGTTTTTTAACTCCAAATCTATGTTTTGGATACCTTCTTGCTAAACTCATAACTAACTCATGTGAAAGTAGTCCCTAGCTATGATAGATGGCCAGCTACTATATTTCTGGATAAATGTAAATTTCTACCATTGGATTAGGACTCCCCAGAAAACTCAGGTTTACATATGTATAGGTGTTTGCACGACAGGAACAATGCAAATGAAACAGAGGAGCTAAGTTTACATCTCTCCTCTGAGGTATATGAATTAAATGACCTTAAATAAGTCATCTTTAGACTTGGTTTTCTCATCTGTGAAATGAATGGATTATACTGGATATTCTCTGAACTCAATGTTCTAAAAGAAACTGTTTTCTTAAATTTTAATCAATTTTTATTTATTTAAAGACTGAGAGTAGGGCAAAGCAAACAACAACAACAACAACAACAATAACTAATAGTGGATGTTTCTTTAATAAAGGAAAGAATAAAAGAGAAAACTGGAAATCTGACCCATATCTGTCCAAGTGTTGAAAAACTTTTCTTGTATTCTCTTCCTGAACAAATCCTAGGAATTTCTGTCTTGTAAGTATGCACTGACCCATTCTTTAAACATGGATTGAGGAATCAGGTTCATCATTTAGAGCAAATGAATTCCCTACACTTCATTATATTTACTACTATTCAAATCTCCCTGCAGCCTCAGTGCAACCTTTTGCTTTTACTAATCTGAGATCGTATTTGGCTGTTGTGCTACTGGAAGCTGTTGGAATATACGGGAGCCACCTGACAATGGCTGCTGGAGATCCAATCCAGACCTGCAGAATGGTTCTCTTCTTGTGAAAGGATGATACAAGGAGACTGAGAGGCAGTTGCTGTTCTCTGACCTCTCTGACTGAGAGGCCATTGCGTTGTCTGACCTCTCTCCTCTTCCCTCTGCCTCCAATTTATCTCATGATGACCAGTGCCAACAAAGGCTGCCTTGAAACTCCTTCAGATGTTATGATCCACAGCTGTGGAAGCTCTTGGAGAATTGACCTGTCCCTTATCACTTGGCTATAACAAAGTAATGCTTTTGGGGAATTTCCATTTTTGTAATCAGGTACATAAATAATAAATAAAACATATTTTTGAAAGGAAGGGGTAAATATTTTTATGGTATGAAAGGAAATACAATGGAAATTCATCCCAAAAATAATTTTGTAATTTTCTCAGCCCTTTTCCCTCTCAAATTCTTGAGGAGAGGAAGGGGAAGGTAATATTGCATGTACATTTGGTTTTGCACCCAAATATAAAAATAATATATATATATATATAGAGAGAGATATTTGCACCCAAATATAAAAATAATATATATATATATATATAGAGAGAGAGAGGGGGGGGAGGGGAAAGAGGGGAGAGAGAATAATTCTCTATCATGGGAAATAGCAAGGCACAAAGTAATAATTCTATCATGCAATTTTAACAAATAAGAGGGAAGTTCCTAGGAAAACATCAGCTAGTTGCAGATAATTATTTATAAAGGGGACCTGAGGACACTTTTAGAGCAATCATTTAAATAGTTTAGAGTGGTGATGGAGAGATTCCATTATTTTATCCTTGGTGCCACATTCACCTTCACCAACTGAAGAAAAAGATCACTCATAGTATAGAAATATAAGACATTGTAATAATTGGATAAATATTCACTTATTTTGATTCCCTGCCATGTGTGGATTGGTTGGAATAACTAGGGAGCTTTAACCTAGAGATAAAGAGATTCAGGAAGGACATAGTATCTGTCAAATACTTTGGATCATAGACTAAGAACTGAAAGGGACTTTAGAAGTCATTGAATTTAACTCCTTCATTATATAGATAAGGAGCTGAAGTTGGAGAGAGATTAAATGATTTTCTTAGGGTCACAAAGCTAGTTTCTAGAGCAGAATTTGAACTCAATCTTTATTGAATCCAAGATAGTTCTGTGAGAAAAGAGCTAGAATTAACAGATCAAATATCAAAAAGGAAACTTTAAATTTTATATAAAAATTCTTCATAATTTGTTAAAGCTATCTAAAGTAGAATGACTTATGCTAGAAAGTAGTTGGTTTCCCCTCCTCCAAGGTTCTCAGTTAAAAGTTGGAGGATAACTTATTGAATACGTTTCAGTATGGATTGTAAATCAGATAAAGGTTAGTCAATATGGCTCCTGAGATGTTTTTCAAATCCAAAATTCAATAATATACTAAATTTAGTCATTTGGATCAGATTTAAAGTATATAAAAAAGATATTCTCCACTTCTCCACTCATCCTGCTTTTAAACAACGCAATTAAACATGAATCCTAAACTTTCAACAAAATGTCAGAAGATTGTAGGGCATTAAAAAAAATACTGGAAAATACTAATAGTGTATATATAGATATAGATAGCTATGTATCTATATATATATATATATATAAATACATAAATATGTATATTTGCATATTCATATATATAGATATTAAAATATCTCTATTTACATAGATATAAATCTATCTATCAATCTATCTAAAGAGAAGCACAGGTTAGTATAAATAACAGTGAATTTTAGAATCAGAGAACAGGGGTACAAATTCTACTTATAACATTTGCTAAACAATTAGATGGTACCATAGATAACACCTTGATTTGGGAGTCAGGAAGAAATGAGCAAAAAATCCGTCTCATATATTCACTAGCTATGTGACTCACTCTGCTTCAATTGTTTTTATGTATAAAAATGAAGAAAATAGTAGTACCTAAAATATTTAGGTGAAGAGGAAATAAATAATATTTATAAAGAAACTTGCAATTCTCAATTCACTATATAAATGCTAAAGGAGTATTATTACTACTGTATCACCTTTCTGGGTCTCAGTTTCCTTATCTGTAAAATAAGAGGTGAGATTGAAAATGAATTTTCTCTGGGATTTAATCTAGCTATAAATCTGTAGTCTTAGATTATATTCTACATAAGCATGCAAATAAGCTCATGTAGATGAAGTATTATCAAGGGATATAGGTCTGACTTTGAGATGGGAAAGCCTTAATTTAAGCCTTAAGTAACCACAGAAATTTACCTGTCCATGTTCATAGGTAATTCTTGACACACTCTCTGTCTCTCTCTTTCTCTCTGTGTCTCTCTCTCTCTATCTTTCGCTCTCTCTCTGTCTCTCTCTCTCTCTCTCTCTCTGTCTGTCTCTGTCTCTCTCTGTCTCTCTCTCTCTCGCTCTCTCTCTCTGTGTCTGTCTGTCTATGTTTCTATCTATCTATCCATCCATCCATTCATCTATCTATCTCTATCTTCTAACTATTCAAGGCTTCCAAACTGGGTGTCCACAGTCCCAGAAAGGCTCTAGATAGATTTTGGGAGTTATGAATTTTAATGGAGAGAAATACACCTTTGATTTCTTTTTTAATCCCATATATTTTATTTTATGCATTTAAAAATATTGTTCTATAATGCCGGAGAAACTGAGCAAGATAGAGATTAGAGAATATTTAATAGTTTATTAAGTGGAGAGATATATTGGGATCAAATTGGATCTATGGTTTGGTCCAGGGCTGAATGAGACTCTTCTCCAAGAATCCAGCCAACAATCAGAGTTCTCAATGATGTATATATACATGGCTCAGACGCAGAGGGTAGATTGACACAGGGACAGAGTCAGGGTACTGAGATTGGGAACAGCATTCTGACAGGGTGGGCTGAGCCTCGGGAGATGAGATGACATAAGCAGGGGGAGGCACCCCAGACATGGGGAGAAGCATCTTGATAAGACAGTATCTTGAGATGAGGAGAGGCATTCTGGTGTTCTATCAAGTATTCTGCTAAAGAGGGAGGGGAGGTTTTGCAGAACTGAGAAACAGGGAAACCGAGGCAGGACTGAATAAGGATAATTAGGGAAACTGTGTCAGGATAATAAAAGAGAACTGTGGCATGACAGTTCCCAGAAGGGATTCAATGGTTTTATCAGATTGCCAAAGGTTTCCATGACACAGTTTCTTAGGGGTTAAGATTAACAAGCGAATAAAGAACAAGCATATGAATTAAGCTCTTCATGAGAGTAGAAAGCATGGGCCTTGGATAGATCCAATAAGTCACCTAAAAGAAATCTTCCTATCCAAAGAAAAAACAAAATAACAAATAATGGGTCAACTGATGTTGTTACTGTAGATACACTGAATGGACTCTTACTGCATAGGGACAGCTTAATCCATTCTGAGGATACTGAGAGATTCTTCCTCTTTCCCAATTAAAGTGGAGGATACCTTCTTGTATGGTCAATTAAATAATTCCATTATTTATCCATTGGGATGATTTCCATCTTTATGTTTTAGCTAAACTCTGATGAAGCCACTTAATCTTTGTTTGCCTTGGTTTCCTCAATATATCTATTGCCCACACCTTATTCCATCCAGCGTACCTCAGTGAGCCTTCTAAAAGAAACTGCTGGCCTTTCCCTCCTATAGGTTGAGTGAGTTTATGTTCAGACTGCACCTGGGTAGTAATAATTAAACCCTGCTTCCATTCCACCTACTGTTCCCCATGCTCATGTAGCCAGGTTTGGGAAGTGCTGGTTCTGTTAAAGAAATAATATTAACAATAACTAATATGTATATAGTTTCAATTGTATAAAGTATTTTATGAATATTGGCTCATTTATTCTTTCCACAACTCTCAGAGATAAGTGCTACTTTATGGAAGAGAAATTTGAAGAAAACAAAGATTAAGTGACTTATCTAAATTAATATAATTAATAAGCATTTGAATCTAGATCTGAATGTAAGTTTCAGGATGATCAATCAATCCACTAAGCCTAGCTGCTTATTGTCAATAATAACCAGGATCAAAGAACATTGGAATCAGAATCCTGAGATAGTGGAAATGGTTCCTGTCTTGACACTAAATCTGAGCCTCTGTCTCTCCCTCTGCAAAATAAGAGGGGTGGACTAGGCGCTATCTAAGGTCTATTCCAATCTTAATAGTGGAGTTTATGGCATTTGGGTTTCATTTGACTTTCTTTCAAGTCAGTCAGGTCTCATTAAGACTTGGTTGAGTTTTTCCTTTGTTATAGAAAGTCATAGAATGATAGGATTATAACTTTAGAGGTAGAAGAACCTCAGTTGTCCAACCCCTTTATAATTGTAAATGAAGAAGTTGAGATAAAAGAACATTATGTGGTTGCACAAGGTCATATTGGGAAAAACTAGCAAAGTCACAGTTTGAATACGAATCCTCTAATTTGAGTCAAGAGTTCTTTTCACTATACCAAGCCATCTCTTCCTCTCTGAAGCCTCAGATTCATCCTTCATAAAAATAAAGGATTTACAATAAGTGATCCCTAATATCCTTTCCAGCTCTGGTACTTTATATAAAGGGGGGGTTGTAGGAGAGGATTGAGGAAACATAAAGGGGTGGGCTTTAAGTTACTTCTTCCCCCAAAAATAAAAACATTAATTTACTACTTACCTATAAAAATCTGGCTTCCTAGATGTCAGGGATGAAGAAACAATTGCTCTTAATACCTTGTAATCTCAGGTAATTAATTACAGTAAGACACTAACAGATGATCTACTTCTCTGTAGAGAGCCTCTCCAGGAGCAAGTAATTTACTGACATCCAGTCAAGAGTCTCCCCACTTTTCCTAGTGCCAGTGAAGGCATCTTTCAGGCAGCTCACCCTAGACACAATTTGTGGTGCTTGCCGTAGGTGTAAAAATTCTTTGTTACAGTTTTGTTGTTCCCACAGAACTTTTAGGGCCAAAGATAATTGGCCTATACACATTTGGACGGCACCTTCCACTCTTCAGAGGAACAATGCCAAAAAAATGAATGGCATAGGCAAAATTGCTCCAGCTCCATAAAACTTTTAACTTGGCACTGTAAGCACTTCCCATTACTTTTAATAAGGGAGGAAAAAGTTCTTGGCTAACTTGTTTTTCTGCCATATTACAACTTCTCTCAAGCAACACAAATAACATAGGGATGGAACCTGTCTATCAAGGGAAACAGCAGGCTACAGAAGACTCATTCCAGAATGCAATTTTAACAAACCAAGCATTCATCTGGATAAATACCTGCCTCAATTTACAGCTAATTATTCTAGAGGGGAGCAGAGATAAGTGTCCAACAGCAATTTAATTGTTTGGATCAAAGAAAAAAAAAAAACAAAATTCAATAATACTCATCACTGGTGTTCATCTGGGGCCTGCATATTGAAATGCTAACAGGTTTATTAAAACTAGGAGGAGGCTGAACTTTTTTTCCTTCTCTTGTTTCTAGGAGAAGGTTTTTATTTTTATTTTTACTTTTACAGAACCAGCAACCAACACTAGTCTTTCAGATCTTCTAGGCCTTCTACTTTTATACTAAAATTCTGTATAGTTTAGTAAACTGGATTCATCTCCTATTTAAGCTGCCCACTGTACATTAACCTTGCTCATAATAGCAAATGTCAGTCTTTTTGTTTGTTTGTTTAACCTACATTTTCTGCTTGAATGCGTTATATTTATACCCTACTGGAGCATCTAGCAGTCCAACTGGATCATCTTATTATGTTCTAACTTTTACTTTCATATGCTCTAACCAAGCCTCTTTCCATCTTTCCTTCCATAGTCACCAATTATATATATATATATATATATATATATATTTTTTTTTTCCTATTATTCAGGATTGGGACTGTATATTTTTCATATTTATATCATTAGCACTTAATGTATTGCTTGCTACTATAACCTTTACTAAATGATTTTTATTTCATTCAATAATTCATGTTCATTCATTCCTTCATATCTATTCTCCTAGACAAGAAGATACAAAGAACGATGTGGACTACACATTTACAATCAGTAAAATAATAGTTTTGAACATGTTTTTAAAAAGTATGTTGCTCCCTAACTCCTTGCCCCACACATTCTCTTCCCCATCTACCCTTTTTGTGGGATTGCTCTGTTCCTTTCATGACCACTCTCTTAAGTCATTTTGTGATGATGGACTTTAGGAATATGTGAGGGGAGAAAAGCCATTAAACATAGAACAAACTGAAGCATGAAGAAATCAAATGTATGACCAATGTACTCAGATTTATCCCCCAAGCTCCTCACAAAAAGAAATAAATAAAAAAAGAAAGTGTGTGTGTGTGTGAATGTGTGTGTATGTATATATATCTATATGTATATTTATATATATACATATATATGTATATATATATATATATATATATATATATATATAGAGAGAGAGAGAGAGAGAGAGAGAGAGAGAGAGAGAGAGAGAGAGAGAAATATTCATTATTGCTGTTTTTAGGTAGATAACTTAATTATCTGGTCACTTTTATTTTAAGATAATATAGAATCAAAAAAAGGTAACATAGAATCACAGATCATGTGGAATCAACTTTAGCCATTGATGTAGTCTGAGCCTTTCATTTTATAGAAGAGGAAACAGACCCAGAAAGTTAAAGCTACATGCCTACAAAGACACAATAAATAGAAGAGCCAGAATCTGAACCTCGTCTCTTTCCATTACATCATGGTGTTTTCCAATTTAGTAAACATTCACTAAAAATCTAGTATGCACCAGGATCTGTACTAAGTACTGGGACACAAAAACCAAATTAAAAATAAATCCTGACCTCAAGAAACTTGTCTTCTACTGAACCAATAGTCTCTGCAGAGTTCTTAAACTTTTTCCACTCGTGATCCCTTTTTGCTCAAGAAATTTCTACATGACTCCAGGTACATAAATATATAAAATAGATATACATATCCAACATTTATTGATGTCATAATTTCACAACCCCCACATTCAATTATGAGACTACATATAGAGTTGCAAGTCCCAATTTAAGAAGCTGGGGACTAAATATTTGGATCACATGAGTGACTTTCCATGAAAAGTCTACCCTGGTGACTTTAAAGTACTCTCATGACTTTTACTTATTCTATAGTCCCCACAACCTCTAGCACAGGTATGAGAAACAAAACTTAATATAAACTGGTCCACTGATTTCCAGAGAGGGTGATGCCGTAGGCTCCTTTTTTTTTTTTTTTTTTTTTTTTTTGATTCAGGAGACAAAAAGCTTTATTATGATGCCATAAAGCAGGCTAAATTCATTAGCAGAACTTGCAATTTAGAAGGCAAAAGACAGGTCCTTTTATAGGAAAGGACTCAAAGCAAGGACTCTTTAGCATGAGTTCAGGTAATTAAGGAGTGTTTATATAAAATAACCTCGGAGGTTTGCATTTATAGCTTGTTCTCCTGATTAATACATACAGTAACTGTAGGCATTAGTTCAAGATAGCTCTGTTTGTGCAAAATTTTCATTTCAACAAAATAAATGTACAAGAACCTACTTAGGGACTATGGGATCCTGCCAATAATACTACCTGGAATTCACCTAGACACTTGATTGCTACAAAGGACATGGTCTTTTGCTGGGGTCTATTCATCTCAGCTCACCCACATATATACATACACATAGACACAGACATATTTATATGAGGATACCTCTAATCATACACAAATATGCAAGTATTCATTAATATTTGTCCTGTTTCTCTGAAGGTGGATGACATCATCCTCTGATGCCATAGCCTTTTGGTATTTTTGGTTTGAGTTGTTTAATTTTCTATATTCCATCAACAAATTTTTCCTTAATATCTTTATATTCTATGCAAGAGTCTCTTTTCCTAAAAAAGGGGCAGAAATGATTTTAAAAGTGCCCCAAATCTAAGATTATAGTCAGTTCTGGTAGTATATGTTAGTTCAGCCTAGGAGGTTGATATTCTAATAAACATACATGTTATTGGTATTCCAAATTCAAGTTAGATAATAAGGGTCAACTAGTCTTTCTTTTTAGCTTCTGACCATTGTGTTCGACATCATGTTAAAAACAAAGAATTCATGAGAAATAACACTAAATATTTGTGACAAATTATAAAGTGACCTGGATGTAAGAGTCAAAAGAACTAGATTCCTATTGTGGTAACTTATAATGGCTTTAAACAAATCTCTGTGGATCTCTGTTGCTAAGCAAGAGATGAAAAAGGGATTATAATATTTATTTTGCCTACTTTATATAGTTGTCATGACTGAATATCAAATGAAAAAATGTAGCCAGAGCACTTGGCAACCCTAAGCTACATGAATGTAAGTTATTGATATAAAACGAAAAACTATCTCTGTGTGGGTGTGGGTGTGTGTAATATGGAAAGTAAGGTGCTTTTTATATAATAAATAATACAAAGATATTTTCTGTTGCCCTAATAAGAATTTTTTTGTTGTAAGTTCCCTTCCATCAGACTATGACTACAAACAATTTTTAAGTATCCATGAGAAGAATGAATATAGATTGAGTATCCTGAATCTGTTAGGTAGGACAGTAGATGTGGCTCTGGGGTTGGAGTCAAGAAAACTCGAGTTAAAATCATGTCTGAGACATTTACCAAGTTTTTGACTTTGGAAGAAAGTGAAGATAACCAAGATGTATTATGAGCCTGCTGCATATCAGGCACTGTGTTAAATGTTTTTCAAATATTATCTCATTCAAGTCACTTAATCTCTGCCTGCTTTACTTTCCTCAGTAATGAAGTGGGGATAGCATTTGCACTTAATTCAGGTTCGTTGGATAGAGACAAAGATGCTTGTAGAAGAGATAAATGTGGTTATGGAAATAAATGTAGGAAATAAGAATCAAGGAGCACTATGAAAATCTCCCTGATGCGGCTTCATGATCTTATCTAGCTAGAAAACAAACAAACAAACAAGTGCCCCTCTTCCGTTTAATTTTTAAAGTTTTCGCCACCTACTTCTCCCAAAATTTTTATTAGAACTGCCAACAAATAGGAAAACTGAGCGAGCTAAGTTTCATCTCATGGTACACTCCAGAGAAATTGTAAATCATTGATAGAATGGCTGATAGCCAGCCCAGGCAAAAGAGAAGGATGACAAATTTCAGGATAAAGTAATGCTAAGGCAATTAGTCATCTCTTTGTTACCAAGAGATAATTGATTTGGAAATGTAAGAACAACTGACAAATGAATAATTGAATAGGGTACCAATATATGTAAAATGCCTCTTGCAGAACAAACAGTGTCACATTCTTTTTTTTTTTTTTTTTTTTTTAATTTTCTGATTCAATCACAAAAGTTAGAGTTGGAAACTTAGATGTTTTTAACTCACCAGAAGCCCTGAAAATGAACTGATTTGTTTAAGTCATTCATATTAAAGACCCACCTCAAAAGGAAGTAACAGGAGTATTTGGGGAAACGTGTGACATGTTCACACTCCTACCTCATGACAACTAATGACACTTCAAAAAATTAATGGAAGGAACCAACCCTGGGTGTTTCTGACTTCAGATTTAACAAGAACATGTCACTTCAGAGGAACTGTCAGCTTTTTTTTGAAGAATCTGTCTGAGCTGATGGGATAAAATATCTTCTTCATAAGTCTAACTAAGGGTGATGATAGATTCATATTACTTTCTTTTTTTAAATTTTGGATCTGTGATTACTTTAGAATAAGGAATTTCCAATGTTGAACCTCTTTCTACAGATGAAGATTGGCAACTCCTCTGTACCTTATCATCGTAGAGAATTCCTCATAATACTAAAAAGTTAAATGGCTTACCTTGGGTCACAAAACCACTTTCACTTGTTTACCACACCAATCTGCTTCTCATTACATAGACTGAGAAAAATAAAATTAAAAATCACAAACTCATTTGCATCTGCTGCTGAATTTCATTTAGTTGGTTTTAATAAAATCCTGGTGCTGAATTAGACTGGAAATTACTACTATGCTGCTGAATTTTGTCTTGTCCCATATATTTTTCTTTTTTTTTTCTTTTTATTATTTATCATTTGGGTGGTCTGGTGGCTAAGAGGACAGTTTGCACTAGGGTTCTTGATAAAATAATAAGTAATAACATTTAGTCGATATTCATTCAAATCAGAAATATTTAATAAATGTCTTCTGTATGAAGATAATTGTTAGATATTAAGGAGAAATAAATTTCATGACAACACAATTCTAGTCCTCAGTTTTGGAAAAGAATAGAAGAGGAAAAAGGAAATCACATTTATTAAGCAATTATAAGAAATCTTTCCCAGAACCTCTTAATTCTAGAGCCTTCTCTCTTCTAATAATTTCTTATTTACCTTGTATACAACTTGCCTTATTAGCTTATTTTCTCCTTCCTTATATCATGACTCCCTTGAAGACAGGAATTGTCTTTTGCTTCTTTTTGCATCCCCAGTACTTTGCATAGTGCCTGGCACAAAGAAGATAATTAACTGTATGTTGGATTGGTTAACTGATTGCTGTCTGCCAGGAACTGTGCTAAGTGTTTACAAACTTTGTCTCATTTGATCTTCAACTTGAATCCTGTGAGGTAGTTCGTGCCCATTCTATGGATGAAAAAGCTTTTTCAACAAAGATGCTTGCTTACCCAGTCACATAACTAGTGTCTGAGGTCACATATGAAATCAAGGCTTCCTAAAAACAAGCTCAATGGTCTATCTACTGGGCCACCTAGTTATTTATGATATGTCGTAAGATTAATATGAGTATTTGATAGTCAATGTATAGCAGTTTTTGGAGGACTGATTCAATGATTTCATTATTTTAGAAAACTGTTAATAAAGAAATTCCCTAAACTAATGGAGGTCAGAACTTATTCTTTAACTTCTAGTCTTCTAGGGTCATTGGTCAGGATCTCACAGTATGTGTCAGAAGCAGATCTTTCTGAGTTGGATGCTCCATCTTCTATACTACACTGCTTTCCTGTTGTGCATCTTGATTGAGAGCTCAAAGTATATGAGGCAAAATGAATGAGGCGGGAGATTCATAGAGTGTGAAAAGAGCTCCAGTTTATTATGCTGTACAACCTTATTGATATACATTTTTGCAAGCGTGATCAGTACATAGACAGTAGACATTCCCCAATCACCATTCAGAGAAGCAGCTCGTGGATTTTGCGTATCCATGGTATCTGCCAATGGGAGGAGAGCCAATCCAGCCATTCTAGCAACCCACCCACAGGCAAGAGACCCTGTTAAGACATCCCTGCTTAAAAGCAACTACCCTGTGACCTTCAGATCAAACCCATTCTCAAGCCACACATCATTGTTCCTTGCTCAACCAGGGCATTTTTGCACCATGGCAGAAAACTTGTGCACCAAAAATCGAGGTGGCCTCTGGAATCCTTTTCAGCAGAGTCTCATACACTAGCACTTTTCATAAATTTTAATGATTGATAAATGTAGTTTGTTATTCCTATATTTTATGCTCAACTTAATAGTTTGTTAAATTAACTCATTAAAAATAGAACAAAGCAAAAATATTACCTCTTCTGACATCATAGAGATATTAAACACAGACACAGAATTTCATACACAGATCAGAAATTAGTCTTGAGAACCAAAGAGTGAACACAAGTAAACATGCTTTTATTCCTCTGTCAGAATGATATTGTATTGGAATACTATCTCTAACATTGGGATAACAGTGACACAGTAGACTTTAGCTAATTGACAACATTTTCAAATATGCTTTAGAAACAAAAATCAAGGCACACATCTGAAAACAGGGTTATTTGGAGTTTTGAGATATTTTGAATATTTTAAGAAAACTTAAATCATTGCTATGAACAATTGTGTTCAATCATTTCTGATTCTTTGTAACCCCAAAATACTACCATTTCCTTCTCCAGCTCATTTTGCAGATGTGGAAGCTAAGGTAAATAGAGTGAAGTGACTTGCCCAGAGTCATTTAATAAGCAACTGAGATTGTATTTAAACTCATGAGTATGTCTTCCTGAATTTAAGGACGGTGCTTTATCCGCTGTGCCTTCTTGCTGCCTACTTTGAATAAACTCTAACAGATATAATGTTCTTTCTTTTAAGAAACCTACTATGAACAGAAACTTCCAAAAAAGAAATAATACTGTCTTCTAGTTTTCTCTTAATTCTTGAAGAGAGTATTTTCTTAGGCTTAATTATTCCAGATGGGAGAAAATTACTTCTTATTGTGTGGTTTGAACCCACTGCAAAGGTCTTTTGCCTGGAAGCTTTTGAGGGTGACCTGCACTCTTTAAATTGGTTCACGAAGACAATGAGAGAACAATAAAGACTGTTTTTTCCCTGGAAACTCTCTTTTTAAACCCTTCTTGTTTTGCTGATATTCCAGCCCCCAGCATCATGACATAACCTAGTTTAATAGAGATTGCCACTCAACCAATCACAGCAAAATTATAGTGATTTTTGAGAAGTTCCAGTAACTTTAATCTGCTGTTTCAGAGAATTCTTCTTCCTGTGTCCAAGTGTGGCAAATGTTTGTTGATCTGAAGCAGACTAAGAATTTAATGCAATTCACATTTTCACATCAGCTATTCAGATAAAAATGTCCCAATACCATTCCACATCCTATATTTTCCCCAAAGATTATTCAAACTGGTTGTTTATTTTTGATGAAATTCAACTGTCAATCCATTTTTTCCATCTAGAAAGAGCCAGTTTAGACATCTGCTTGCCTAGATTTCATATTATATATTCCAATACATATGGGTTTCCTGTGTGTGTATATTGTGTTTTATTTTCCCATCCTTTAAAACATGTAAGACTGGATAAAAGTGTGACTAGTTCCAATCTCTTAAAACTTTTTCTCACATTCTTCTCTCATTTCAAAGTTTATAGTATTCTAAGAACATTAGAGCTCATTGAGGTTTATTGGAAGAAACATCTAAAATCATCTACTTTATTATGATCCTCATTTTACAGATGGGAAAACAGGATAAGACCACTTACCTGACTTGTCCAGGGTCACAAGACACAATGAATATCTGAGTCAGGATTTGAATACAAGTCTTATGCTAATCATTTCAAGTGTTTGTATTATTGACTTTTGGTATTTCAGTGATTTTTTTTTCAGTATAATATTTTTAATTGCTTAAAATAAGATAGGTAAACTTGACAAGAAAATCTATTATGTTGAGATATGTTAAGGGACAGGTCAATTCTCTGAGAGCCTCCACAACTGTGAAGATATGAAGGAGTTGCAGAACAGCCTATGCTGACAAGGGTGTTGTGGACTGGGAATGAGATAAATTGGAGGCAGAGGGAAGAGGAGAGAGGTCAGAGAACACATTGGTCTATCAGTCTCTTTGTATCATCCTCTCATAAGAGGAGAACCATTTTGGGTTGGATCTCCAGTAGCTACTGTTAGGTGGCTCTTGTGTATTTCAACAGCTTTCCTGTGTATTCCAGCAGAGATAGTTATTTACATATTTTAAAAAATCATAATTCCTAGTTAAAAATCCCAGACTTAGACAATCCCTGATTGACAAAGTGAATCTGGAAACTTGATTTATGTTTGTCTTTTCCTTTTCTTAATATGACAGTGTCTTCTCTGTATTAACTAGATAGTTGCTTCAATTTCATGTTCCTTGACCATTGCCATTCTGTTTTAAATGTAAAAACCTCAATTTAAAGACCTCAAAATGAAAACTCCAAGGGATGATATAGCTAAATTTTAGAACTATTAGACCAAAGAAAAAATATTGCAAGCAGCCAGAAAGAAAGGGTTCAAATACAATTAGCCACAATCAGGATTACTCAGGACCTAGCAGCTTCCATCTTAAAGGATTATAGGGCTTGGAATTTGATATTCTGAAAGGCAAACAAACTTGGAATGCAGCCAAGAATAAACTATCCAGCTATATTGAGTATTATCTTTCAGGGAAAAAGATTGACATTCAATGATACAGGTGAATTTCATTTATTTCTGATGAAAAGACCAGAGCAGAACAAAAATTTGACCTCTTAAATACAGAACTCTAGAAAAGCATAAAAAGGTAAAAAGAAAAGAAATCTTGAGAACTCTCTCTCTCTCTCTCTCTTATGGGTATTCATAGAGGGTGCAGGTATAATTTGATTTTACTATGATAATATAAAAAAGAAACTAGAGGTGGAAAGGGGATTGTACTGGAAAACTGGGAAAATGGAGGTAAAATGAGGGAAATTACACTCACAAAGAGGCAAAGAAAACCTACTAAAATTAAGGGAAAGAAGGAAGGGGGATGAATATTGTGTGAATCTTACTCTCATCTGAATTGACTCAAAGAGAGAATATTAGACATATTCAGTTTCACAGAGAAATTTTTCTCATCTTATAAGGAAGTGGGAGGGGAAAGAAGAAAGAAAGGGGGAGGTTAATAGAAAGAAAAACAAGTAATAAGTGAAAAGTATAAGAAAGAGGGAGGGGCTATAATGGGGGAGGGCTGCTTGAGGGAAGTGGTGGTCAAAAGCAAAAACACTGGGCAGGATGGAAAGGGAGAAATAAAAGAGAAAAAACATAAATTGAGGGGAAATAAGATGGAGGGAAATAAAGAATTAGTCATTTTAACTGAATTTTAATGGAATGAACTCTCCCATAAAAAGGAAGTATATAGAATGAATTAAAAGTCAGAATCCTACAGTATGTTGTTTACAAGGAACACATTTAAAGCAGAGTGATACTTACAGAGTAAAGATAAAAGGCTGGAGCAGAAAATATGCTTCAGGTGAAATTAAAAAAAAAAAAAAAAGCAGGGCTAGCCATCCTGATCTTAGATCAAGCAAGAGCAAAAATTGATCTAATTAAGAGAGATAAGGAAGGAACCTATATCTTGCTAAAGGGTACCATAGATAGTGAAGTAATATCTATACTAAACACATATGCATATCAAGTGGTATAGCATCTACATTCCTAAAGAAGTTAAGAGGGCTGCAAGAAGAAAGAAACAGCAAAACTACAACACTGGGAGATCTCAACCCTGCTGCCTCAGAAATAGAAAGAGCAAACCACAAAATAAATAAGAAAGAAGTTAAGGAGGTAAATAGAATTTTTAAAAAGTTAGGTATAATAGATCTTTGGAGAAAATTGAATGGAGACAGAAAGGAGCACACGGTTTTTTTTGGCAGTTCATGGAACCTATACAAATATTGACCATATATTAGCGCATAAAGACTTCAAAAAAACAAATGGAAAAAGGCAGAAATAGTAAATGCATTTTTTTTTCAGATCACAACATGATAAAAATTACATTCAATAAAAAGCCAGGAGAAAATAGACAAAAAATTAAGGATATTAAATAATGTAATCCTAAAGAATGAATGGGTGAAATAGCAAATCATATACACAATCAATAATTTCATCCAAGAGAATGACAATAATGAGACAACATACCAAAATTTGTGAGATGCAGCCAAAGTAGTAATAAGGAGAAATTTTATATCTCCAGATGCTTACTTGCATAAAATAGAGAAAGAAAAGATCAATGAATTGGGCATGCAACTAAAAAAACTAGTAAAAGAATAAATTAACCCCCCCCCAAGTAAGTAATAAAATTGAAATTCTAAAAATAAAAGAGATTAATAAAATTGAAATTCAGAAAACTACTGATTTAATAAATAAAACTAAGTTGGTTGTGAAAAAAACAAAATAAATCTTTAGTTAATTTGATTAAAAAAGGGAAAGAGGAAATTCAAATTTTTAGTGTAAAAATGAAAAGAGAGAAATTTCCACCAATGATGAGGAAATTAGAGCAATAATTAGGATTTACTCCTAATTTTTTACCTCAACTTTACATCAATAAATTTGATAATTTAAGTGAAGTGGAGGAACACTTACAAAAACATAGATTTCCCCAGATTAACAAAAGAGGAAATAAATTACTTAAATAGTCCTATTTTAGAAATAGAAATAGAAGAAGCTATTAATCAACTTCCTATGAAAAATTCTCCAGGGCCAGATGAATTTACATGTGAATTTTACAAACATTTAAAGAACAATTAACTCCAATACTATGCAAACTACTTGAAAAAAAGTAGGGAAAAAATGACTCCTGCCAAATTCCTTTTATGACACAGATATGGTACTGATACTTAAAGGTAGGGTCAAAACAGAGAAAGAAAATTATAGATCGACTGCCCTAATAAAAATTGATGCAAAAATCTTAAATAAAATATTAGCAAAGAGATTACAGAATGCCATCCCCAAGATAATACACCATGACCAAGTAGGATTTATACCAGAAATGCAGGGCTGGTTCAATATTAGGAAAACTATTAGCATAATTGACTATATCAATAATCTAATTAACAAAAAACATGATTATCTCAATAGATGCAGAAAAAGCATTTGACAAAATCCAGTATCCATTCATATAAAAAACAATAGAGAATATAGGGATTAATGGACTTTTCCTTAAAATGGTCAGCAACATCCATTTTAAACCATCAGTAAGTCTCATGTGTAATGGTGACAAACTAGAACCATTCCCAATAAAATCAGCAGTGAAACAATGTCACCCACTATCACCATTACTATTCAATATTGGATTAGAAATGTTAACTTTGGCAATATGAGAAGAAAAGGACATGAAGGAATTAGAATAGGTAATGAGGAAAACAAATTATCATTCTTTGTAGATGATATGATGGTATATTTAAAGAACCCTAGGGGATCAACTAAAATACTACTAGACACAATTCACTACTTTAGCAAAATTGCAGGATACACAAAATAAGTTTACAGAAGTCATCAGCATTTTTATATATTATCAACAAAGTCCAGCAGGAAGAGATACAAAAAGAAATTCCATTCAAAATAACTGTTGATAATATAAACTACATGGCAAGGCAAAGTCAGGAACTGTATGAATACAATTACATAATACTTTCCACACAAATAAAGTCAGTTCTAAACAACTGAAAAATATCAAGTGCTCTTGGGTAGGCTGAGCAAATATAATAAAAATGACAATACTACCTAAATTAATATATTTAGTTACTGCTATACCCATGAAACTCCCCAAAATTATTTTACAGATCTAGAAAAAATAATAACAAAGTTCATCCCAATATAGGGCACAAAAATGTAGTATTCTCTTGTTTGGTTTTCTTGAGCTCTCTGGGAGCAGCCTTCGTTTCAGTTCAGTAATTACCACAAGAGTTGCCAGGTGTTAAAGTCCAAATCCTTTATTATCTCTTTCAAAGTCTTGTTTCCTGGAGCACAGTTAGCTTTCTTAGAGGCCTACCTCTCTTCTTGGTTCCGAGAGCTTGAGCTCCCACCTGTCTTTTCTGGCTTCTGAAATCTCTCTGAATCCAAAGGTTTGTGCTTCAGCCTTCAGCCCCCACAAAGGTGGAAGATGGAATGAATCTGTCTCAGCCTTTGCTGGCTGTTATATACTCCATTATCATAGGTGTGAATCTTGTGGAACTGTATTAAGTACTAAGTACATGTACTGAACTAGAAAACTGGAGAACCATGCTAAACAACCATTGTCTTTATCAATTCCACTGAGTTAGCACTTTGTAAAAATCCTTGTTTTAAATTCAGAGTTCTGGCCCATAACACCTCTTTTCTAAAACATATAGAGAATTGACTCAAATTTATAAGAACTCAAGCTATTCTCCAAATGATAAATAGTCAAAGCATATGAACAGACAATTTTCAAATGAAGAAACTGAAACCATTTCTAGTCATATGAAAAAGTGCTCTAAATCACTATTGATCAGAGAAATGCAAAATAAGATAACTCTGAGACACTACTACATAGTATTGGCTAAGATGACTAAGATTGCCTAAGATGACAGGAAAAGATAATGGCAAATGTTGGAGGATGTTGGAATCCTAATGTTAACTCAACTTGAAACAAGGTGATAATTCAAAGGAGATGTTAGAATCCTAGTGTTAACTCAATGTAATTGATATAATGCTTGTGTTCACACCTTTACTCATTGGAGTTCACAGGTTTGGGAGATTTCAGGGTTTAGTATGAGATATCTGAATTCACACCTCCCTTGAAGCTCTTAGGGCCAGAGAACACACTGGGATATATCCCATAAACCCACTCTGATACATAAGAAGAAAGTAGAGGCCCAGTTAAGGGAGTTAAGCTGTATTGGATGCTGAAGAAAGCAGAGGCAGAAGCTGCAGGACAAAGCTGCAGGAGTTCAGTTGATTTTAGATTGAGAGGGGAGCGTCAAATGGGTTCAGCCAGAAGCCCTCTCTGAGTGAGGAGTTTTACTATGGAACATTGACTGGAGTCAGAGAGGAGCACTCTGAGAGATTGAGAGCCAGAAACTCTCTCTCAGAGGCAAGAAAGATTCATTACAACTTTTACCTTAGTGCTGGCTGGAGGCAGAGGCAGAAGCAAAGGACAAAGCCGCAAGAGCTCTTAGAACCAAGGAGAGAGGGAGGCCTCTAAGAAAAGCTAACTGGGCTATATTGGAGACAATAAAATATCTGAACTTTTTTTCACCTGGCTGCATTTTGGGTGAGAGAGGGAGGCCTCTAAGAAAAGCTAACTGGGCTATATTGGAGACAATAAAATATCTGAACTTTTTTCACCTGGCTGCATTTTGGGTAATTATTGATCTGAACTGATACTAAGGCTGCTTCCAGAAAACCTCCCCAAGAAACCTGCTTTCTCCCACAGAAAGAACCATCTTATATTATATTTTAAAGAAGAAAAGAAGAAAAAGAACACCAACAGGAGGGGATGTGGGAAAATTGGGACACTAATACATTACTGGTGGAACTGTGAATGGATTTAGCCATTCTGGAGAGCAATTTGAAACATTATCCAAAGAGTTATCAAACTGTGCATACTCTTTGATCAGGCAGTATATCTACTGGGCTTATATCCCAAATAGATTTTAAAGAAGGGAAAGGGGCCCATATGTGCAAAAATGTTTGTGGCAGCCTTTTTTGTAGTGGCAAGAAACTGGAAACTGAGTGAATGCCCATCAGTCAGAAAATGGCTAAATAAGTTATGATATCTCAATGTGATGGAATACTATTGTTCTATAAGAGCAGGACTTGCTCAAAATTAAGAAATTTATTAGCATAATTGATTATATCAATAACCAAATTAACATTGTTATGATTATCTTAATAGATGCAGAAAAAGTATTCAAGAAAATTCTCCATCCATTAAAATACAGCTTCAGGTATTTACTAGTTGTGTGAGTCTGGGGCAGTCACAACTGCTTTTCATATTCCTTTCCCATTAACTCCAGTAAAATGTGATGATAATATTACTCACCACTCAGTATTGCTATAAGGAATGAGTAATATGACATAAGAAGTTAATGGTACGATATATGGAAAGTTCCTGGAAAACATTAAATGCTTTATAAATGAATAAATCATTTGTTAAGGACTTACTATGTGCATAGTGTTGTACTAAGTGCTAAGCATACAAATAAAAAAATAAGAGTCTTTGCTTTGAGAGCTTATATTCTATTGGTGGTGGGGTAGATGGAGAACAACACATATAGGTTTCAGCTGAAAATCAAAAGGAAATTTCCCGTGAGACTTAGAGCACAATAGAAAAATAAAGTAAAACCCCAGATATATATATATATATGTGTGTGTGTGTGTGTGTGTGTGTGTGTGTGTGTGTGTATATGTGTGTGTGTGTGTGTATATATATGTGTGTGTGTGTGTATATGTGTGTGTGTGTGTATACGTGTATATATATACATATATATATGAAATAGTATACACAGTTCTGTGTGTGTGTGTGTGTGTGTGTGTGTGTGTGTGTGTGTGTGTAATGGTATATACGGTTTAATTCCACATAAAGGAGATGAGAACTTAAGAGGCATATGGGTTTATGAGCTGATGATCCATAACTTGAATACTCATAAAGATAAATTTGTTTTAAGTTTATCTGGTGATATAGCTATTAAGGATTCTGTTACTTCTTATTAAGATGGCTATGGATTCATTTGAAGGATACATATTTATATAGTTAAAGATTGCAACAAACTTGTTAATTAACCAATATAGGATAATATATTTTCTGGAATTAACATTATAATCCTGTCACTTTTCAGAGAATATAACTAGCTAGAATCTATTTAAAATATTGCTGATGATTATGCATAGTATCACAATTTTTCTTATCTTTGAAAAGCATTTAACAGTGTATCTCATTTGTTCAGTCTCTTTGGGCCTTGCATGACTAGATTTTCCAGACAACTGAAGTTTTCTCCTCTAAGCGCCAAATATATATTATGGTCGTTTAGTTGTTTCCATCATATCTCATTCTTTGTAACCCTATTTGGGATTTTCTTGGCAAAGATACTGGAGTGGTTTCCCATTTATTTCTTTATCTTATTTTACATATGAGGAAACTGAGGCAAACAAGATTAAGTTATTTGTCTAGGGTTATACAGCTAGAAAGTATCTGAGGCCATATTTGAACTCAGGAACACCCATCTTTCAGACTTCAGGTCCAACTTTTTATTCACCTAACACCTAGCTGAGATAAATAGATAGATAATTAGATGGATAGATGGATATAGATATATTTATGCTACATATATACATGTACACATGTGTGTACATGTATGCATATATGTACATACTGTATATATGTAACAGAACTTCAGAGTTTTGTGGGACCTCAGCAAATATCTAATCCAAATCTGACACCAAAAGAATCCCCTTTCTAGTATACTTGACAAGGGGTCATGCAGTTTCTGCTTGATGACTTTCTCTTCTGAGGCAACCCACCACATTATTTGGACAGCTCTGAGAGTTAGGAAGTTAATCCTGTTATGGAGTCTACTGTTACTTCTTTTCAGCTTCTACCTATTGCTTGTGTTTCTACTTTCTGGGACCATGCAGACCAAGATGCATTCTTCTTTCACTAAATAGATCTTCAAACACTTGAGAGCAGCAAACAGACAAAACTATATTTTATTTTACATATATACATTCATTTATTAAACATTTTAATTTGGAAAATTTCCTCAAATGCATGTCACTTTTATCTTTTTTTGACTAATAAAAATCATGCATAAAACTTGAATAAGAATCTCCTTGATGTGATTATTTCCCACAGAAATACAGATCACAAACTTCTCATGCCTCCTCATTTAATGTGACTCTTGTCCTCTGATAAGTTTACAACAGAAGAGCAAACAGAGTGATGATCTTCTTCAATTTCTCTTGACATCTCCATAATGCCAAGAAAGTACATAGGCTGATCTAACCATGAAAAATTAGCTTAATATGTTGTCCATTTGACTGTATATCCTGCTTTGGAAAAAAGATATTCTTTATCTACTTGCTTTTTTTGGATGGATGCTCAAGCCAAACTCTTTTGAGTGATAATGAATTTCATTTAAAAAGTTATTTTGTTGGAGTAGCTATATGACACAGGGAATAGAGCATCAGTCCTGAAGTCAGGAGGAACTGAGTTCAAATCTGGCCTCTGGGCCTCTAATACTTAACACTTCCTTGCTGTGTGACCCTGGGCAAGTTACTTAATCCCAATTGCCTCAGCAAACTTTTTTCTTCCAGAATTCCATGCAATTAGTAAAATATCATCTATAGAAAGGAACATTTTAAAGATCTTTTGAGTCAGAGAGATTTCCTCCTCAACTTTATATTTTCTCAGAATTTTTCCAAGATAATGGCAAATGCTTTTGGTTGACCATATGTGTTTAATTTGATGCCTCATTGATATAAGTGATCAGAAGATCATTTCATAATGAGGATCTTTTCTTATTTTTTTCAGCAAATCCTAAATAATTTTAAAGCATGTTTAATATTTGGGAAAAGAATTTGTAAGAAAGCATTTTGCCATATCAACATAAACTAGCACAGATAGTGTACTTTTCCCTTGGCTAATCAAATAGCTTTTGTTAGTGACTAAGGTGTATAGCAAAAATTCTTTAGAATATGAAAGTGGAGAATGGAGTCCATTGGATAAAAGCAGGAGATAAGAACTAACACTTTATCTTGGAAACCATCCAGAGAACCTTAAAGACCTATTTAGAAGCTCAATATGATTGAAAAAATCTGCACAGCATGTAATACCTATGGGACTACAAAGAAGAAAGCTAACATTCTCAGACATCCTCAGATCAGTGTTGGAATGAAAGCGACAAGAAAGACATTTGTGAATATATAAGAAGAGGACTCTGGGGAATGTACACTCTGGAACGAAGTGATGTCATGGACCAAACAGCCTTTACTGATATGGAACTAAGCATCGAGCCCGCTCTCCTTGGGGACAGTGACAGGTTAAACACCTCAACAGAGAATCAGGAGCTCTGAGTCCTAAGAGAAATGCCTGCAACCAAGAGATTAATTTTAGCTAAATGAAAAGGATTCAGAGAAATAAAATAGTGGGATCATTTACTGAATGGGCAATTTCAGAAACTGTTATTATAGGACCATAGAGTGTTATAGCGGGGGGCGGGGGTGGTGGAGGGGACTTAGAGATCAGAGTCACATTTCTTCCAACTTTTTCCTTCTTCTTCCCATGAAGAAACTGAATCCAAGAGAGGAGAAATGACAAGCCCAAGTTCACAGAGTATATTGGAAAGGAAATTACATACTATTATTCAGTAAAATCTGGGAGGGATTTTAAAGCATGACTGCTAGGATCAATCAAAATACTTGAAAGGATCTGAAGTGGGAAATACATATATAAGTGGATGCACCCATGTGGTCTGCCTTTTTCAGTCTTTTCTTTCCCTTCCCCTTCCTTTCCATATTCTTCCTTCCCTTCCCCACTCACCTCCTTACTCCACTCTATCCTGCCTCCGCTATTCTTTCTCTTCCTCCCCTCTTCATTGAACCACAGTTATAGCTTATTATTAATTAATATTCTTACTTTGACATTTTTGTTCAGTTTTGCAAGGTAAGAATTGAATACGATCAATTCAGAGAAATATGAGAGAACTCGCATGAACTGATACAGAATGAAATAAAAAACCAAGAGAATCATATACAGTTATAAAACATTAGTGAAAATAACACAAAAAATAGCCAGACACTAATTTCAATGATCAACTTTGCTTCTGCAGAACAGATCATGAAACATAATTCACTCCTCTTGGCAAGGAGCTGGTAAATTCTAGGTGCATGCTGTGTATAAGTGTCAGATATTGCTGTTGCATTATTCAGTTTTTTTTCTTTTTTTTTTACATGGAAAGATTTAATGGGTATGTTGATACTATAATGGGAAATGACTATATTGAAAAAAAATTCACCAATGTTTAAAAAAAATAAAAGCATAGAACTTCAAAGATAATTTATTTTGACTAAAATCAACCATCGTAACAGTCTGCCTATGAAGAAAAATCTTTGTTGTCATAGACTCCTCAAATTAACTTTCATATTCTCTCAAATCTGCTCAGATAATAAATTTTACTCCCCTTGTCATTTTGATGTGTTTGAGGTGAGATTGGTGAACACTCACTAGCCTCAACCTGACTGCTCACACTTTTCTTCTAACATGATATAAAGAATATGGTAGTATGATCATTTTCACTTTGTGATTAGGTAAAAATCTAAAGCCTGCAGCAAAATTTCATATAATTACAGAATTACAATATTGGGAGGGGTTTCAAAAGTCATCTTATCACTCACTTAATCCATTCATAAACCCCTTATCATGACACACTCAACCATCACCTCTAGTTTCAAATTAAACATCTCTAAAGAAGAGTAATGCTAAAAATTTGCAAAATCATGTACACATACACACACACAAATCAAGAATTGCAAGAACCACAGTGCTGGAAAGTAATTAGCTAGCCCACCTTTTCATTTTACAGATGAGGTAACAAATACAGAGAGAAAAATATGACTTTACTATTCTCTCCTTGAGCTGTTTGTCACCCCACTTCTGGTTAAATCAGAGGTAATTATTGGGTCTGATTCTGTTTATATTCAATTGATATAGGAAAAGTTCATCTTAGTCTACTAGAAGGAAATTTTTTTTAAAGAGGAAATAAGAGGGTCCTACAGCAGAGGGCAAAGCGAATAGAAGGAATTCAGCAGAAAGACAGAGAAAATATAACCAGAGTGGGCAAGCATTTTAAATGGAATTTGTATATGTGTGTATGTATGTGAGTATGTGTGTGTGTATACATATAGTAATTATATATGTATAGAAATTTATATACACATAATACATATGCATATATTTGCATATTTTTTCTTCTGTTAAGCACTTTTTTCTTCCTTTGAGTGATTAAAAACAAGTACATGACCTACAATTGACCTCCATTTTAGAGTTTTCTTATAAATGTCTCACCAGACTTGGCTGCCTACACATAACCTGAGAGAAGGGGCAGAGGCTGACTCTCCAAAAACAATTTTTGTTCAATTAACCAAATGAACTCGGGCCTTTTTACTATTCTTCAGACATGACACTCCATTTCCCAATTCCCAGTATTTTCACTATCTGTTCCTCATGTGTGTAACTTTCCCCTTTTTATTTCTGCTTCCTGGCTTCTCAGTTTCCCTCAAATCTCCAAGTCCCTTCCTTCCTAATTTTCCTTAAACTCAGTGTCTTTCCTTTGAGAGTACCCCCATTTTTACTTCCATATCATGATTATACCTAGTTGTTTCCATTTTCTATTCCCAATTAGACAGCAATATCTTTGAAAAAAGATATTTTTAAAAGTTTTTTTTTTTTTTTTTTGGTATCTCCAATGTTTGGAACAGTGCCTGGAACATAATATGTACTTAATAAATTATAATTGACTTATTCACTCACAAACTCTAAAATGATCCCTAATTTATCCTGTTTATATCTTATTTATTCATCGTTGTTTGTATGTTGCATCCATTAGACTATGAGCTCCATTAGAGGGGGACTATTATTGTTGTTGTTGTTGGTTTGTTTTGTTTTTTGCTTTTATTTGTATTCCTAGTACTCATCACAATACCAGGCACAAAGAAACTCTAACTGACTGACAATTACCTTTTATGCTTCAGCTAGATTGCTTAGAATTCTGTTTCATATTAAAACACATGAAACACATGAACTTCAGAGCTTTGAGACAATGAAAATTTGAAGATTAAGACATTTCAAGTTTGTTTCTCTATCCTAATGACTTTTTAAAGGTTTTAAATGGATTTAGTCAAATCTGGTATAGAATCAAATGGTAGATTCCTTAGATTTAATTTGTGAATAAATATGTTCTTTTAAAACAAAATGTTAGCCAATAAAAGTTCTCCAATTGATACATCAGCTCTAAGTTTGATTTCAGTGAAATTCAGTACATGGATAGTGGTTACTGTCACCTCTGATTTCAATGAGAAAGGGTTATAATTCACAGAACTATTGCCCATACATTTTTAAATATTAACTGAAAGACCAGTAGAAGCAACTATACTGGAGTTTAGCCATCCCACTCTTTTATAGGGTAGATATACTGCCCCTACTGCTTATAATGAGCTCCTTTTGATCTGTCAATATTTCTAAGTACTCTTGGAAGTGGTTCAAGAAAAGCATATATCATATTTGTTATATAGAGAATGAAATTAATTAGATGTTTATGGTATACACTGACAGATCACTTTCAATGCTACAATCTAATTATTTTCAAATTGATGCCATTATCATAACCCTACTCTCTCATCCTTTACTTTGTCCCACCTGTCTCTTAGGACTTTCTTGGAGAGAGAGAGAGAGAGAGGGGGGGGGAGTATGTAGGTGAGGAGGTGAGGAAGATACCTTCAGTCTGCATTGGACAGATTTAAAAGGTGAGATAGTGAATCTTTAGCAAAACAAGATTCTAAAAATCCAAGAAAAAGATATGCAGTTATCTTTTTTAGTGTTTTTTCAGGTACATTAAAAAAAGCCCTTACTAGGTATGGGGAAGCAAGTTTGGTACAATGGGGTAATTAGTTCTTCTCCATGGCATTTATTGCTTCCTACATCTCCTGCTTTTCAGGTCACCTTTCCTTGGGAGAAATCCACACTCAATTTAGTGACCAGTACCAGACTCTATTGTAAAGCATATTTATCTCTTCTTTGTCTCTTAGGAGTCTTTAAAGACTGTTTCAGTTCAAATATAATTTCAATATATATGATATTTAAATAGTTAACATTGTTTTTGCATTAACTCTAAAATATAAACAACAAATAGAAACTTTGCTGATTTGGATATATCTATCTATATCTCTATATGTATATTTAATATTAAAATAATTTCATTAATATTATAAATATAACTAATATATATGTATATTTGAATACAATCAGATTGCTCTGTTATCCATGGACCACACATAAGAGAAATACAGAAAAAATGATGAGATTTGTGATATATAATCTTGTATGAAGATGAACTCCTCAGGGGAACATTCATTTCTGTTTTGTGAATTAATTTCCAAACACAAAGCTTTTGTCAGGAAAGTTAATATCAAATATCTAACTATTGTAAACCTGATTTACATAATATAAATTGATGATTTGCAGGCATGAACTTTGACTTGATGGGCTTTTGGAAGAGTAATTTTTTAACATAAATTACTTTTAATAAGCAAAAAATAGAGTAATTGACAAAGTGAAGAGGATGATAATGATGGCTTATTTGTATCATCCTTTAAAGTTTACAGAGCAATTTAAATACATTATCTCATTAGATTCTCACCTCAGACTTATAAGCTAAGTGCTATTATTGTCCGAATTTTATATGTAAGGAAACTGAAGCTTAGACAGGGTAAGTGACTTGCCCATGACTACAAAACTAATAAATGCATGATGTAGAATTTGAACTCAGTCTTCCCAAAATATATTTGACCAAACCTCTTATTTGTACAAAATAGGTAAGAAAGAGCTGTATTCTAGGTAGGAGAAAACATTTGTGTTCTGTGCTTCAAAGATGGAAATTTGTTGCCCATTTTTATTACTAGTACCTTTTCTTTTCTTTCAGATTCTACCTCCTCTGATTGTTCTTCCTCTTCTTAAGAAGGACAATTTCCCTTATTTCCCTGACATCAAGGCCAATTTTGACATTTCAGTCTCCAAATCACTAAATTCCATGGTGGTAGAGGGATCCGTTGATTTATTTATTTGTTTAGTTTAACCCCTACCTCTGGCACTTACTACATATCTAGAGGGGCCTACCCCTCTAGTCCTCATTGCCTTTGAACTGTATTGTGAGAGCTGACCTAGGAGAAATTTATTGTCTTTTTCACCATTAAACCAATGATATAATAGCAGCACACATTCCCAGACAAGTTTCTGTCTCATACATTAAGAACAAAACCAAAATGTGTGTGTGTGTGTAGGGATAGGGGCAAGATAGCATCCAGACTTATGAATTCATGAGTTCCACAAATCTATATCATAAAAATGTCCATTGATTCTGAGTGGAAATTCACATGTTACTTATAGCCTTAGAGAGTTATCAGAGAAGCTGAGAAATTATCACTTGCCCCCAGTCACCTATGAACTAGAACCCATATCTTTTTCTCTAAAGGCATAATGAAAGATCTGAGCCTATTTTATGCTCATATTAGGAGAAGCAATATTGACTAAAGAATAGACAGTTAACCTAAGAATCAGGAAGATATCTTCAAGTCACCCCTGCAATATAATCCAGTTCTAAGTCTCTAGGCAAGTAATGTAATCTCTCACTGCCTGGGCAATTCATGGTGATGTTTGACTATATTGGTTGAGAGAATTCCCCTCATTAGTTGTCCCTTATATACAGTGAAGTTTTTGTGAGCTACTATGAGTTTCTTTGGTTGACTCCATGCTGGATTTCGCAACATCAGTCTAGTACTGAAGCCTTGAGAAAAAAAGGAATACTTTTTGAAACCCAGGTATCCATAACTGAGATATAGATTAATCCAGCAATTATGCTGCCTTTGGACATGAACTTGATGAGAACTATATAGAAACTACATTAAATCTGAGCCCACTTTTCTCAAGGACCAAGGTAGGAAATAGTAGAGGCAGAGAGTTCTTCCCTCCTGCTCCCCCCACCCCAGTGTTAGGAGTAAATGTTTGCATATTTGTTCTCAATATACAGTTAAAGTAAATACGTTGTTATAAAAAAAAAAATTGGATGTTAATTGGTTAAAAGGAACTGCTCATTAATCATTGGCAGCTAAGAGCGGAGGGCATATCCTAGAATGGAAGCTTGAGCCAATTGCATTAGAAAAGAAATATCTTCCTAATAAATCAAAGCTAGGTTCTGAATGGAAGATATAGCTCGTCTTGCTCTGGCACACATCCATCCATCTTTCTATCTATCTATCTATTATTATTTATCTCCTATGATATTAGAATCTGCATGGCCTAGTGGATATATAGAATAGAGGACAGAGCTAGTCCCTCCTTAGACACAGGAAGATGTGGATTCAAATTATTTTCCTTAAACATATTTGTTATATAACCATAGGGAGATCACTTAACCTATTAGTGACCCAAGAAATCTCTATAGCATAATTACATTTACTGATTTCCATTTACGGACAGAATTTCTGCCCATACACTGACGAAATCACAAGTTAATGCATCCTCAAGTAAATACACATGCATAAACAATTGTTTGTGTATACAATTTTATATATAGTAATAAGTATAGAGATTGGACTGTATGTTCATTAGTATATAGAAGCCATAAATAAGAGAATTTCCTCTACCTTTGAAGGTTGGTAATTCTTAAGTAACTTAAAAGACTAAAAAGTTAAATAACTTGTGCTGGAACACAAATAATATGTGTCAGAATTTAGGTCTTCCTGACTTTCAGCCCAGCTCTCTATCACTACACACACACACACACACACACACACACACACACACACACACGAATTTCTCTCTGCCTCTCTGTCTTTCTCTCTCTCTGTGTATGTGTGTAATATATATTCATACACAAAATATACATATGCATATGTGTATATATATACACACACACACACATAAACACACATAATATTTCAATTGGCTATAGACCCTGATATTGCAATTCAATAAGCACCTATCTAAAAACTATTGTATCATTTAGAAAATATCTGTGAGGAGCACATTTGAAAACATAAAAGCCATTAGGAGATTCAAAAGATTGCACTCTTTAGAGAAGACAAGGATTGTTGCCGGATGATGAGTCCCATTTTACATCTTTCACACAAAACAAACTGGCATACAAACATGGATGATATACAGAGCAATGTTTTTGCCCTAAAGCTTACCGCTGTCTAAAAGTGGTTTTCCCCATGTAATGCCTCCAGGAAAGTATTGCAGAGGGAGGCCAATGAAGGTTATTTTCCCAGCATCCAAAATAAGCCTACAAGAATCTCACAGGTGCAGAAATGTTTAGAACAACACGAGAAATGGTGGATCCCAGGGATGCAACATCTATTTAGAGAACCACACATAACTTCCCCAGCATCTAAGGAATCCTACAGGTAGGGAAGTCCCATGAAATCAAGCAAACTGAAATTTGTTCAACTCATTTAGGTGAAAATTGTTTTCTCAAATATATCACTTCCCGAGAACAACCAAAAAAATTAAGATTGTTGACTCATTTCCTATTTATCATTCTTTCAAAGCGATAGAATCCTCAACAGGAAAGCCCAGTAGGAAAACTTTTCATCAGACCAACAGCTCGCCATGATTTATGATAATTGATATTTAATAGCATAATCTTGACTCATCTCAGCTCACTGTGGAAATGTGAGTGATTTTTTTCAGACTCCTGCTATGGATGCCTTCTGTAGAAAAATAAGTTTGCAAGTTTCTTTGACATATAAATGGGACACATAAATACCGTGGTGGATCCTCTCTTCTTGAAGTATCAGATGAATATCTGATACTTAGTTTTACAACCTTGATAGTGGGGCCAACATTACTCTGGAAATAAACAAATCATAAGATGAAGGCTCTACACCATTTTCACTTGTGTAAAACCTTCAATATGTTGTAAAAGGACCTAAGACAAAATTCCATCTGTTTCTTTTGCTAAAATGTGAGCTTTTTCAGTTCAACTATCAATATCAATCCTATGAGCTTTTTATGAATCTATACATAAATTTTCTTTTATATTCAAGTAATTCCAGTTTCTTTTGAATTAATGAATAAGCCACCAATGTGAAGAGAATATGGAGATAAGCTATTTGAAATTGTAATCAATAACACTTTCCAAGCATAGGGTTTTTTTTTTTTCCCTCCTCCTTTCCTCCCCCCTCCAAATTCATGGGTATAGGTTGGTCACAGCCATGCTCAAAGGGATTATTTTGTAAATATCTTATCCCAAACTCTTCCTCTGATTGAAGTATTTTTGTTATGACCTTGCTGGCTGGCTATTCCTGTGTTTCATGTAATGAAAGCTACAACTCATCAACCTTTGTAAATCAGTATTTCTCATTTATCTAGTTTGGTTAAATGTATTTTTCAAAGATTCACAACAAAAGATAGTCGAATGGAAAGAACCAATTCTTGGGTAAGGAGACCTGAGTAAAATCCCAAATTTTCTGCTTACTTCCCATGTGACTTTGGGCAAATTGCTTCTCTGGGTCTATTTTTCCACTTTTAAAATGAAGGGCTTGTACTTTAAAGGCAGTTGCACTGTTTAAATAATTGTTCCTAAGATTAACCTCTATTGGGAACAATTGATAGACATACGATCTTAAAGCTGGATTTCTGCATTTTACAGATGCAGAAACTGTGGCCCACAAAGATTAAGTGAATTGAACAGTCAGTTAGTGGAGAAAAACCAAGGACTTCTATATAACTAAATACTGTTACCCAATGTCACCCAGGTAGTGAATGTTGTTTCTGAGCCTGTATTTGAACCCAGGTCACCCTGATATTAGAATTGCTGCTCTATCCACTGTGTCATTTAACTGTCCTGATAGGATTTGAACCCAGTTTTCTCCCTTCTAACTCTTGAAACTAGGACCACCTTTATCTATATCTAAGTGTTAGGATTCTGATTTTTATTGTGAGAATCAGTACCAATCTCCAGGTTTAGCAAATGTTCCTTGTCATCTTTTAATAAGCCCATTTGATGACTCTGTTCAAAGTCAGTCCCCTTTGATTTTTTAATGTCGAAGGAGCCATTAGGTGGGCCCTTTGTATTTTCAATAAGTGTGAATTGTTCTAAGATTGAGGAAGACAGAATCTTCTTGGTTTGATCTTCATTTGCAATTGTCTTTTTCTTTTCTTCCTCCTGTTTTGTTTTGCTTTTAAGCCTGACTTGGTATCATTAACCTCACCTGCACTGTACATTAAAGCTAGAACTGACTTCAAGTAGAGTGGAGCTGAAGATGCCACTGACTTTGCATAAATTCTTCCACTTTAATTTCAAATTCATTAGAAAGCTTTCATCTCTAAGTAAGCAGCATACATTTGATTTAATCTCTAGCTCTCCTTCTATCTTCGAGTGACCCCAGAGTTCAGACAAAGCTGCAATTGGGATAGAATCATTATTAGTATAACAGATAATTTTTTTTTTCTTCTTGAATTTCTCCCACAGAAACTATCGAGCCTGTCAGCAAATACTAGACATGTAAGGGCTTACTATTCTACCCTTTTCCTTCATAGCAAGTATTTATTTTTTTTTCTATTTATCTTTGTTCACAATTGAGTCTATGTTATTGAAGAAATCATGAAATTCTCCAAAGACAGGAGAATTTTCTCAGTTACCATAATGTCATTCGGGGACTTTTGTTAAAAGCATTCTTTTTGGCAAATGTTCTTCAGTCACCCTGCCCTTCCTGCTACATGAGGAAATGAAATTCAATGTTTTATAAATAGCATTCTACAAATTCAAGGTGAAAGGCTTCAACAACCATTTTATTATTAATATTCCCTGCTCCAGTAATTGTTTCTCCATTATTATCCCCTCAAATCAGATAAGTAAATACATATATGGTAAAGACTTCTCTTTCTCTTTTTTTTCCCTTTCCTTTACAAATGTTTGTTGAATGATGGCTATGAGCCTAACCCTAGGCCAGATATTTAATCTGGTTTTCTACAAAAAAAAGCCCAGAAAGGATACTTTGTCTTCCTTTGTTCTTCAGGCCCTTGGTTCCTATACTGCTTTTTCTTAGTGTATAATGGACCGGCCATATCAGACATGATTTGGATCCATAATCTTGATAAACTCTAAGAAGGGTATTATCTGGAAAGGTTCTAGCAGAAGGCATTCAAAGAAAGATTGAACAGATGGTTAAGACATAGAAAAGTATTGTAGGAGGCAATAGAAGAGGATTGTGTTTTTAAATGCTTAAAATAAAATACAAATCACAAAGAGTCACTTATTTTGAAATGCACCTATTAAAATACTTTAAAAATCAAATTCATGGACTGAGGGTTAATAACCATATCAGGAAAAGAACATAAGAATAAAATAGACACAGATTTAGGGAAATATAACAGGAAGCAGCAAATAGATAATTTGACTAAACATAAAACAAGATATTGGACAGTCTTATAAAAATAGGAGTAGGTAAGAGAATGAGTTTAGAGACAGTGGGAGGAGGACAACAGATAATAGTCTGTAAAATTACTTGTCCTTACAATGACTGTCAAGGACAGGCACTCCTATCCTTGAAGAAAAGAGCAACAGGTCAGGAATTTAGTTACTGGGCATCAGAAAAAGGTTTCAGTCCTGAGTTTGGGACACAAAATAAGAAATTTAGAATGGACAAAATAGGAGACCAAATTCTTAGAATCAGGGCATAGAATTATACTGGAATAAAAATAAAATGGATCATTGACTCTCTGACTTTTGGATCTATGGGTCCTTATGTTACCCTGGACCAGAATGTACAGCCTGAGTTGAAATTAATACTTATTGGTGAGGATTAAACATTTCCATCTGGTGGGATTGAAAGGCAAGCAGTAAAGCAGTTCATTATATTTTCCTTTTCAAATATTCAAGCTTGACTTCTTGCCATCTGAACAATTAATGGATGGGATCTTAAATCTTTCATATAAGATGCTTCACATTCTGTACTATTTTTTTCATTCTTTATATTTTGTTTTGTTACTTCTTGATCTCTTATAGCTTTGCTGGTTTTCCCTTGAACAATTCTAGTTTTAATTTTTTTTCTCTTTTTTTGTGTGTGATTTATCCACCCTGCTATTTCATATTATGTACATATTACATAATGTATATAAGTTAATGTATATTATGTATATACATAATGTATATAAGTTAAATAAATAAGGTAACAATATACATCCTTATATTGCTTTTCCCATCTTAAACCAACCAGTTGTTCCATGTTTGGTTCTAAATGCTGTTTCTTTGTTTACAGAAGAGTACTCAGTAGACAAATAAAATGATCTAGTACTACTATTCTTTTTGAGGATTTGCCCCATTTTATTGTGATCTACATGGCTTTGGTGTAATCAATGAAGCAGAAACCCCACCCCATTCCTGTTCAGTTATACCTGAACTCCTTTGTTTTCTCCATAATCCAGTAAATGTTGGCAATTTGGTTTCTAGTTCCTCTGCCTTTTGAAAACCAGTCTGCATTTGTAGTAATTCTCAGTTCATACAATGCTGCTACCTAGCCCATAGAATCTTAAACAAAGCTTTGCTGCATGTGAAACGAGCACAATTTTTTTGGTAATTGAAACATTCCTTGTCATTACCTTCTTTGGGATTGGAACAAAACTGATTTTTCCAATCTAGTGTTCATTGTTGAATTTTCCAAATTTGCTGATTTATTGAAGGCAACATTTTAATAGCATCATCTCTTAGGATTTTAAATAGCTCAGCTGAAAATCCATCATTTACACTAACCTTATTGGTAGCAATATTTTCTAATGTCCACTTGACTTTATTCTCCACTATATATGTGACTTTAGGCAATTAATTTCTCACTATTCTAGACAGCTCTTCAAAATTCTAAGTTGCAGAGAAGATGCTGACCTGTACTGATAGAGCATGTTTTCTGATCTGGAGTTTCCCATACCAGTGAAATCAGAGGTCCAGTTTTTATCTATATATGACATCTATAATGTTCTTTATAATGAGTCTCTAGTGTTCATAGTCCAGTATTCCACATGCTGAACAAGAAAAAAAAATTGGGAGATGTTCTTATTTATAGTCAAAGCACTTACTTTCTGCTTTTCTATCATGTAATGAACTTAGTTGAACACATAGGGAATTTCAATTAGAGAATAAGATTTCTGAGATATTCTGCCCTAGTTTGTAGAGCTGACTATAAATACTGTCAAAATATGCAGTCACTAACATGATAAGATTTCCAGAGTGCCAATGTTCCTCAAGAGCTTATTTTTTGAATTATGTCTGTGATACCGCCATCATAACAATTGTGCTTTAGTTTGAGCCAATGATTTTGCCATACTTTGATATGTCAATGGATCTGTGGGATGGTTAGAGCAATGATTTTCATCAATGTGAGTTCCCCTCACTGGGGAAGATTGCCATTGTTCTATTCCTACCCTATCTTGTATGATTTTTATCCATGTTTTTCTAGATATCTTTCAAAGAGTACCTACCCAATATAATTCCAAACTTCTAGATGCTTTCTGAACTTGGAGAGGGATTAACATGTCTGGTGAGAGGGAGATGACATTTCATACATCTTTAGTCATTTATATTTTAATAAAATTGAAACATAACCTAACCAGTTTCTAAATTGCTTTTCCTAAAGTATAAATAAGTCCACTTAAAAAGTTTTGGTGCTACTTCTTGCCTTCAGGACAAAATAGGAAATCATTTGATTGGCATTTAAAGTCTTACTTCAAAATAGTCATTTTCCCAAACATTTTCCATTACTCTTTTCAACCATGCTTTACTCTAATCAAATTGATCTGATTGATGTTTCTCCCATACAAAGTTCCATAGTCTGTCCCTTGTCTTTGCACAAGTTACCTTCCATTGTTTGGAATGGTTTTTTTTCACCTTTGCTTCTTGGAATTCCAGGCTCCCAACAAGAAGTTTTACTGATGCCTATATACTTTGAAATTATTTTTCGTATATTTTACATTTACTCATATTCAAAATGTTATTTCTATCAGTAGAATATAAGCAATTGAGGGGAGACACTGTTTTTTCCCCCTTAATTACCCAAGATGCTTACAGTACTGGTCACATAGGAAGCACTAATAATTTTTTTTTTAATTTGAGAATTTACCTAATAAAATTCTGATAACAAATAAACAAAACATGGAAGTAGCTATACATTGAATGGAAGATGAATAAAGGGTCACTACAGAGTATGGGGAAAGAATAGAGAAATTTGGAGCATAAAACACAACTTTATTTACTTCACTATTTCTGTGACTGAGACATCCATCATCATTTAGTCTGATGCCCTTATTGTCTTTTTTTTAAATAATTTTTTATTGATAGAACGCATGCCAGGGTAATTTTTTACAGTATTATCCCTTGCATTCATTTCTGTTCCGCCCTTATTGTCAATATGAGGAAACTGAGGTCTAGGGAATTTACCGAACTTACCCAAAGTTGCACAGTTAGTTAGTACTTACCTAAGATTCTGATCGTAGTATCATTGAACTTATATCCTAAAAGGACTCTAGAGAACATCTTTATATAAATGTGTTTCCAAAGATTTATTTCAAGGTCAAACAGAGAACTTGCAGCAGGGCCAAGATTTAAATCCAGGTTGTCAGTACCAGATTCAGCTCTCTTTGTGATACACTGGGCATGTTAGAGTTAACTAAGCAGATCTATAGTTTTGTTTTGTTTTGTTTTGTTATTTTTTTTACTCCTATTTATGCCAGCCAAGTGAATATCACACATACATCTTTGGTACAAAATGATGATATTTATAATTCAGTAAGCGCTAAGCCAGAAGTATACTAATGCATTATTAAGATTGAAAAACCAAACACTGAGAAGTCAAGAAATGGCAGACTTATGACCTTTATGATGACAGTAATTGGAGCATGGCCATGCAGTTTGAATATCATTGCATACACATGCAATGTACTGAAATATGCACATGTGATCACAAGAAATAAAGTTAACCACACTACTATAAATCCCCTTAAATGGGATCTGAAATGCAGGCATCTAGCAGTCAAGCTTTAAACCATTTTAAATAGTCTTAGTTAACAATAACAGCTGACAATCTGGCTCTCATCTCCCTTTCAAGGCTTACTGCACATGCTTCCCCTTCATGGATCCTGTCTCAGCCAAAGTGGCCAGCTTGCTACTCTCCATAGTTCCTACATTTTGCTTGTACTTTTACAGCTGTCTTTACAAAGTAAACATTTCCTCCTTTTACTGATTATGCCATGCCCCATCCCTGTGCCTTTGCAGGGTGGTACTCCCTCTTCATCTATGCCTGTTGGAATCCCTAACTTACTTAATTAACTCAATTCTAGTTTTATCTCCTACAAAAGACCAAGTCTTTTGTAGGAGATAAAAAGACCATTTCTGACCCCATTTTCCAGTAAGACTGTTTAATATTGACCTTGCTTATATTATATTATTTATTTATTCATAGTCTCCCACAAGAAATCAAACTCCTTGGGGCCTGGGCCCATTTCATCAATTTGCCTGTGACCCTCATTCCTATCTTTTGGGTGTCTGATATGTAGTAGATGCTTAGGAATGCTCCCTGAAAGAAGGAAATTGTTCTACAGAATGTTTTATGGTCCACAAAGCATATTATATATATTTCCACACTCCACTCTCATAAATCATTAAATCATATCCCTATAATTTGAAAGGATCTGAGCATTTACTTGGTTCAGTCAGTTTATAAATATGAAGGTGCAGAGAGGTTTAGTAACTCATATAAGATCACATACGTAATAATCATCAGGACTAGTTTTTTGAATCCAGCTTCTCTGACTCACATCTCATTTGGCTAAAACATGGTGCTAATTGGTCATGGGTCATGAGTTTGATTTCGGTGTGTTAAAGGTGGCTTTGCTTTCCCTCATGGCTTTATACTCAATCCAGGATTGATTGTAGCATAGGGAAAAACCATGAGGATGACTTCAGGCTTTGTACTTTTAGAGCCTTCCAGGACCAGATGGCTGGGCAGTGACTCAGGGAGATACCAATAAGGAAATAAAAGGTGACTTTGACTGTTAGTGTTTTGAAAAACCTGAAGTTCTTATACATATAACCATCTCACAAATCATTCCCATCACTCTCCCATTGAACTGAAGGCAAAATGAGTGGGGCTGTATCACTTCCTTAGTGACTTCCTTTCTTATAGTTTTGCTGTTCAATGACCTACATGTTTCATGTCTCATTTTTATAATTTCTTTTTCCAATTTAAAGCTTCTTTTGATGTTAATTTTTTGACTTGATTTTATCTATAAAAGGAGAGAACAAAAGAGGTAAAGGACTTCGTGTGATTTGTTCTAATCTCCATACTTTCCCCTGAAGAGCTGCTACATACTATATGCCTAACAGATATTGGCCCAGTTTTGTAAGAAATTTTTGGTCTCAAGCATGAATAAATCAGTACAAACTCACCCCCACTGCTGAAAACTTCCCTTTATTCATCAGACTTATGATAGGTCAGTAAGTATTGTCATCATATCTGAAGGGAGTCATAGTCTTATTTATCCAAGTACCCAACTTGTTTATTAGTCTGAATGTTACTACATTTCTTTACTTAAATCTAATAAAAGATTGCTTCTTCCTTGGCAGGATATGTTTCTGTATTTTCAATGCTGTCTTAAGAAAAAAAAAATCTACTGGGAAAATGGAGGAAGTTAAGAGGAATGACTAAAGAGCTTAATGAAATAACAATGGGAAGAAGAAGGAAAACTACATTAAAAAAATCTCTGGATATCTTTAATGATAAAAGAAGACCTTTTGGGAGGTTTCTTCTTTAAACTATAAGTCATATCTTTTTGTAACTAGGAAGGGTCCTTTTCTCACACCTCCCTCAATCAGAAGAAATTCCTAGGTTCTGATTTTTATTTACAACCCAGCATGTGCTATAAAGTCAATGTCACACCAAATGAAACAGATTGATACCCCTGCAGATACCAACTTTCCAATTTGTACTCAGCTTCCCAAACCTTCTGTAAGTGGATTTTTTTCCCATTTCCATTAGAGGCCAAAGCTGGAAGGGCTTAACTATCACCTCCTCATGGCTTCTAGTCAGTAAAACATAGAGAAGTTAGAAAAACCACTTCCAAATACCATGGATGAGAGTTTTTGTTTGCCTGCATTTCCAGTTCAAATATGGGGGGCCTATTCATTGAGATTGACAAACAAGTCCTCATCATCCCACTGCTTATTAGCACAGCATGCTCCATTTAAAAGGGAAGTTTCTAAGAGTAAATACAGTACAAAGCTACAATTATACCCTTTCAATGACTACACTCCATGGAAAAGCCATTTATTTGTAATGTGGAGGGTAAGAGAAGATTATCACCTGTTTAACCAAACCTTCATTCATGCCATCAAGTTGTTTTCCTAGCACTATCTGGACTGTGTTATATAAAAGAAAAAAAGTTGAGGAATACTCATTTCTACCATCTAAATATTATTAATTACAGTGTCTAAAAGATAACATTCACTTTGAAAGGTATATGCCACTCTGATTGGCAGAAAATTATCTGCTTGACTACTGCTAATTGCACTTAATAATAAATAATATTTATCATTTACATAATTATTTTCATCTTCAAAATCACTCAGCACATTTTGCATCCCATCCCAGTGATCCATAAATGGATTGTCAGTGGAATGTTATAGCACTGTTCAGGTTATCGGGTACCTGCAGAAATAGATCAAGAAGCAAACTCTTAAGCCAGATAAAATGTCATTACAGGAGATAGATATGAGACAAAAAATAGATTGGAAAAATCATTCGAACTTGCTACTTCAATCCCTAGAAATTTAGTATCTCTTTAGGTCTCAGTTTACTTTATTGAAAAATGAAGGGGGTTATACTAGATTACTTCTAAGGTTCCAATTACATGTACAAAATTGTTAAGATTCATCTATCATGATGGTATCTGACAAACATTAAGTGCTTAATAAATGCTTGTTTATTAGGAACTTAGAGCACTTTAGTATTATAAAATTATCCAATAGGGCACGCCAACATCTTTGAGTGGAAGAAGAGCAAAAGAGGCGGAACATATGGAGAAGATGGAGGATATAAAATGTTACATTCATGCATTCATTATTTTATTTTAATTATTTGTTCGTTACTTTAGTAATAATGTATTAAATAGTAAGGCAAACATTGGAAATATGGAGAGAAAAGCAAAACAATCTTGTAGAGACAAAAATAAATATAAACTATTCACAAAATAAATTTGGCATTAATGACATTAACTACTGTCAGGATCAAGAAAGACCTTGACTAGAAGGAGGGATCTGAGTATTGATTTAAAGAAAGCTTGGACTGCTATCAAGCAGAGGTGAGTAAATGCATCCTAGACAACATTTGCAAAGGTGGATACATCTAAATGGTATATAGATAGATAGATACATAGATGTGCAAATACACAGATAAATACATAATATATGGAAAGATAGGTAGATAGATAGACAGATAGATAATGTAATAAGTCTGAAAGTCAGGCTAGAAATTGTTTGTCAAAGGCATCAATCTCAACAGACTAGACCAAAGTCCCCAAATGAACAAGATGACATTTAGCAAGAATGAATTTTACAAAAAAAATTACCTCATGTTTATTTTGTGTATATACATATTGTGTCTTTAAGGACAAACTGTTTAATCTTTATTTTTTTTTTGTCTCTTGTGCTCAGCACAAAATGGACTCTTTATATATACTTGTTAATTGAATGTTAGATTAATGTAAATTCTAGCACTTTTTAGAAAAATCAAATGTAAAAGTAAAGGTAATGATGACCTGGATAAACCATTCTTCATTTCCAATTTGACTATAACCTTTAAAAGCTTATAGATACTAGCTTATATATCTGTAATTTATAGATACTAAGCTAAATAAACAGTTTTTTTAAATAATAGTGTAATATTCTTATTAAAAACTAAACTAAACTAAACTAAAAACAAACAAGCAAAAATGGATGTTACTCTTAGGTTCTTTATATGAGACATAGGATAGTGACAATACCATTTTACACTATGCTGATGGGACCACATTGTGTGCAGGGATCAGCATTACCTTTTGGGAGGACAATCAACAAATTAAGATTGAAGAGTTAAGAATTTATAAAATATATTAAAAAAAACAATTAAGGAACAAGAGATAGTTAGACTAGATAAAAAAATACTTGGGAGTAAGTAGGTGGAGGTGAAGGTTAGAAAATAAATATTATATATACCTATTATATGCATATAAGTATATATAATTATATATACTTATTATTATGTATATACATACATATATATATATATATATATATATATATATATATATATATATATATATATATATATACAGTATTTGAAAAGTTATTAGATCAGCTAGGTATTAATTTTTTCTTTGTAGCGCCAAAGGTTATAACAAGAATCAGTGAATAGAAGTTATAAGGAGGTAAATCTTTACTTAGCATATGGAAGAAACTTCAAATGATTAAATAAAATGTAATTATAAGCTTCAAAATGTATAAAATTATTTAAGTTTGTAATCACCACTAGTGGGTTTGTGTATTGAATGAGACGTTAGTTTACATGATGTTTACCTTGCTTGCAGAGTTAAAATTTCATGTTTTGATGACAGCAGATGATAATGTTGGACTACTCAGAAAGACTTGGATTCAAATTATACTGACATAAAACTCTATGTCCTAGTTATCACTTCATTTTCTGAGTTTTATCCTTTTCTCTGTAAAATGGGATGTAAACATTTGTATTACCAATCTTATGAGATAAAATCTTGGAAGATTATACATAATCCTCTACATGTTTATAAAACACTTTCTCAAGAGCTATGTAAATGGAAGCTCTTATTTTGAAATCCAAACGTGTCAATACCAAACTTTCAATTCTGATTTCAGATCTGAAGAGATAGGCAATAAGTGAATAACTCTGTCTTCTCTCTTTCCTTCCTTTCTCCTATATGAAGCTCATCCAACAACATGTCTATCTTTTCCCATCTCTTACAGCTTTGGATAGTTAATTTCATCCTAAGTCAAAGGCAGACACAATGTTTTAGGATTTTTTTTTCATAGAGATATAATATTTTCCTCCCTACTACTTCAAAAATTAACTACCATATGGTAAGAGAAAAAAAAAACACAAAAAAAAGAAAAGAAAGAAAGCAAATGAATTAAAATTGTATAATATCCACAAAATAAGGTAGCATTTTATCTTCAGCAATAAAAACATATTGTTTTCTATCTAAAAGTGATTTTTCTCAAGTCAATAGTTTTCTCAGTAGCTCCCAAGTACCTTTAGTACCATACCGAAAGTCCTCATTTGACATTTAAAGCTCTTCACTATCTGCTCCTTTCCATATTTCCAGTATTTTTACACATTGTTCCATCCCTTGAACTCTAAGGTCCAACCATACTTTCCCATTCACTGTTCCTCACACACATGGATCCATTTACCATCTCAGTCTTTGTACAGGTTGTTCTTTATGGTTAGATTACTCTCTGTCCTCATCTCTTCCTCTCAGTCCCTGGCTTCCTTCAAGATTTGGGTCAAATACTATCTTCTTCAGGAAGTCATTCTTTGTTTTCTTCAACTTCTAGTGTCTTCCTCTCAATGTTTTCTCACATCAGCGACATGGATACAAATGTATTTTGTATACCAATTTATGTACATGTTGTCTTCCTCATTAAAATAGAAGCTCACTGAGGGCAAGGGTTATTGTTAATATTTGTTTTTGTATCCGAAACACTTAGCACAGTGTCTGGCAAACAGTACATGCTTCATAGATTTTTTTATTGATTGAAAAAGATGCATTTAGAACTAAGTTGCTAGGACAGATGCTGGTTAGTTCATTGTTGTTTCCAGTAAATCACATAATTTGGAAATAACATCATAAAGAAAAGTATGATGATGTAGATACCAAAAATAAACATAACAAAAGAAAGAAAGAAGCTATCAACAGGGAAAATATTTATAGAGTTGTTTTTAATGGGAAAATAATAACAGATTTTTTTTTTTTTGGTTCATATGGGAAGAAACTAAACCCTCTGTTAAAGGTTAAACAACAGAAAAAATAATTACATTGAAGAAATGGTTTCTTAAGCTGAAATCTCATTGAGCATTCTTTAAAACATTTCAGCTCCTTTGTTAATAGAGTATCAAGGACAGCCTGTCCTTATAAGGAAGTGATTTCTTTCCTTTTTCCCTGGCCTTCAGGCACCAATTTGTATTAAAATAAGTTGATACAGAATAATATATTTTAAGAACTGAGAAAGATCTCAAAAAATCATCTAGACCAGGGATTCTTCATTTTTCTTGCTTCATGATCCTCATGTCTCTTGGGCTCTCAATCTGGGGTAGCCCACAGATCCCCTTCTCAGAATCATATCTTATAGGTACATAAAATAAAACTGAAAGGACTACAAAATGAAGTCAATTACGTAGAAATATAACTATTCAGATATTTTAAAAATCCATAACTCATAAATTAAGAACCTTTGCTCTAGAACATGCCTCTCATTTTACTGATGTGGAAACTGACAGGCTAAGATTTATTCAAAGTGAAAGTCAATAGTTAATGAAAATCTGAACTCAGTTTTTTAATTTCCTGATTCTACATATTTATGCTTTCCAGTAAATCCACTGTCTTTAGTGTTGACTTATCTCTGCCAAATCAACAGAATAAAATCCAATATTTTTTCATTATTCAATATAGTGCTTTAAATTTCCTCTCCTCTCCCACAATATAGAATTCAATGCAGCTCTTGAGTTTGAATTATATGGTCTGAATTTCCCTTAAGATACATGATGATTTCTTTAGATCTTCAGTATTGAGGAATAATACAAATCTATAAGGAGACTACTTCTTAGTTGAGCAAAATAAATCAAACTATTAATTCCCCAAATCTCCTAATTATTTATTTATTTAAACAACTAGAAGTTCAATATACATGATATACATGTGCATGCATATATATGTACATATATACTCATGTATGTATGTTCCCTAATCCATATACATACAAATACATATAAACATATATTGTTGTTTTTGCTCAGTCATGTCTAATTGCTTGTGACTTCATGGCCCATATGCTGACCATAATGGGTTTTTTTGGGCAAAAAATGATAAAATGTTTTGTCATTTCCTTCTCCAGTGGATTAAGGCAAACCGAGGTTGTGACTTGCCCAGGCTAACACAGTAAGTGAAGTCAGGCTTCCTGCTCCTGAGTCTATTCACTAATGTATCCAGCTGCTTCCTCCCTCCCTCCCTCTCTGTCTCTCTCTGTCTCTCTCTCTCTCTCTCTCTTCTCTCTCTCTCTCTGTCTCTGTCTCTGTCTCTGTCTCCCTCTCTCTCTCTCTGTTTCTCTCTGTCTCTCTGTCTCTCTCTCTCTGTCTCTCTCTTTCTCTTTCTCTCTCTCTCTCTCTCTCTCTCTCTCTCTATCTATATATATATATATGTTTACACACATATATATTCGTTATATATACATATATACAAGTATGTACATACATCCTATATGCACACAGTGTACATATTCTATATATGATGTAATATACTTGGCCCATCTACACATGTGTGTATATGTATCCTATATCTATATAATCTCTGATTTAGGTTTATATTAAGAGTGCTAAGATTATATATTTATGTGGCTCAGTAACTAGGAATAACAAAGTTATTTAGTAGATACAAGGCTTAGAATGAATAAAGGAGACCTTGGATCAAACTCTGGCTTTGTCACTTATTACCTAGGTAACCATGGCAAGTCACTTTACCTTTCTGAAATTGTTTCCTCTCCTGTGAAACAGCATTGGGAGGGGGAAGAACAGCAATATCTGAATCACTTCTCAGATATTCACTAGAAAGACCACATGAGTTGCTGAATATGAATCACTTTACAAACCAAATCCTATAGTATTATATAAATGTCTGCTATCATTACCTGGTTGTGATCAAAGGCCAAACAGTGACTTAAAAATTATTCAAGAAAAAAAAAAAAAACACTGGCAAATCTTCCAAGCTTTCATTTACTGTTCATTTGTGGAAGAGAAGAATAACTCAAGTCATGCCTAAATTGTGTGTCTCTCAATCTATCAATTCAATAAAATGCAGAGAAAAGGACACTTTCATTTGAACATGTGGAAGTTGAAATCCAATTTTATCATTTGCTATCTGAATGAGCTTGGGATTTTTGAGTCCTCTCTTTGAGCTTCCATTTTTTTTTTTCATTTATTAAATGGCAAGGTTGTATTAGATGATCTCCGAGATCCTTTCTAGCTCCAAATATATGATCTTTGATTTATGATCCTGGGGTATGCAGGCTAAGACTGGCAACCCTTTAAGGTATTCTATCTCAGGAAAGTAATGCAGACTGTACAATGAATAATGAACTGACACCGAATTTGAGATGCAGGAGATCGGAATGGATTAAATTTATAAAATTGTACTACATTTTCAATGATCCAAACTGCCCATTGTAACAAAAGCTAGTCAATATTCTTCTAATGATTATATACAGCTGGATATCCTGAACTACTAGATTTCAGAAGAACAAAAATTATAATTAACTCAAAAGGCAATGGAAAGAGGCATGATGAGTATTAGTGGGTTGTAGTCCATTACCAGTGATGACTTGCTCATGAAGAGTGATATAAAAGACCTCATCAAGAATACATGTGACTTGAAATGCAAGAAGATTGTCCTACAGAAAGAATAAGAGGCTATAGGAAAATGGCCAGAGTACTGGCTTTATCTGTACTCTTGAGATATATTCTCAAGAAAGATCCTAGGTCAATGCCTTGGGGTGCTGGCTAATGTGAAAAAAAAAAAAAGAAATATACATATTAGAATTATCCAGGATGAGAAGATATGAGGAGTTGGTGACCAATATTAGTGGAATTAAGTGAATCACTAGTGAGATTACAAATTTATCTGGGTAATATTAGAGCCTACATCTGCATAATATGATCATATCAAATCATATTGGAACACCTTATGAAATATTAGTTCTTTTAAAAATAATTATAACTTTTTATTGACAGAACATATGTCTAGGTAATTTTTTACAACATTATCCCTTAGACTCACTTCTGTTCCGACTTTTCCCCTCCCTCCCTCCACCCCCTCCCCCAGATGGCAAGCAGTCCTATACATGTTAAATGTGTCACAGTATATCCTAGATACAATATATGTGTGCAGAACCAAACAGTTCTCTTGTTACAGCACAGGGAGTTGGATTCAGAAGGTAGAAATAACCCGGGAAGAAAAACAAAAATGCAGACAGTTTACACTCATTTCCCAATGTTCCTTCTCTGGGTGTAGTTGCTTCGGTCCATCATTGATCAATTGAAAGTCAATTAGATCTTCTCTTTGTCAAAGAAATACATGTCCATCAGAATACATCCTCATACAGTACCGTTTTTGAAGTACATAATGATCTCCTGGTTCTGTTCATTTCACTCAGCATCAATTCATGTAAGTCTCTCCAAGCCTCTCTGTATTCATCCTGTTGGTCATTTCTTACAACAATAATATTCCATAATATTCATATACCACAATTTACCCAACCATTCTCCAATTGATGGACATCCATTCATTTTCCAGTTTCTGGCCACTACAAACAGGGCTGCCACAAACATTTTGGCACATACAGGTCCCTTTCCCTTCTTTAGTATCTCTTTGGGGTATAAGCACAGTAGTAGCACTGCTGGATCAAAGGGTATGCACAATTTGATAATTTTGGGGGCATAATTCCAGATTGCTCTGCAAAATGGTTGGATTCGTTCACAACTCCACCAACAATGCATCAGTATCCCAGTTTTCCTGCACCCCCTCCAACATTCATCATTATTTTTTCCCTATCATCTTAGCCAATCTGACAGGTGTGTAGTGATATCTCAGAGTTGTCTTAATTGCATTTCTCTGATCAATAGTGATTTGGAACACTCTTTCATATGAGTGATAATAGTTTCAACTTCATCATCTGAAAATTGTCTGTTCATATCCTTTGACCATTTATCAGAGATATTGGTTTTGTAACATTTAAAACTATTTTTGAAAATTCAGTCATATTATTTTTGATTCATGACCATCAATGGTTTTGTTGCAGGCAAAAATATCTTATTTAAAACCAATTGTTATCCTCGGGGGAAAAAAGTTCACATATTATATGAATCAATATATTTTTCTGATTGTTCTTCCCTGTTCTGGATTTTATCAACTTTTCAATAAACTATGCAATAAAATCTATTATAAACAAATTATCTATTTGCTACTTTTTCTAGTTTCCTTCAGGTCTAAGCTAAACTTCTTCATGCTTTAAGATTTTGTCATTGCTCTCTCCCTTTAAATCTAATGCTATCCCTGTGAGATTACTCCCAATTTATCCTGTATAATAATAACAGGTAACATTTATATAGTGCTTATTATGAACCAGCTACTACGCTAACTGCTTTATAATTATTATTTCATTTGATCCTCACAATGATCTTGAAAAGTGGGTATTATTATAACCCCTGATTTGACCAAGGTCACAAAGCTAGTACCTGAGTTCAGATTTAAATTAAACTTAGTGTCTTCCTGACTCCAGGCCTAGTGTTTTATTAACTTCATATATAATTGTTTGCATAGCAGTCTCTTGCATTAGATTAAGAACTCCTTGAGGGCAGAGTCTTTAAAAAAATTAAATCCCCAGACTTGCACAGTACCTGGCACACAATGAACATTTAATAAATACTCGTTCTCACTTTTATTTCTTAAATATGATCTCTATATTTATAAGCCTGTTTGGGGAAGTGGGGAATGAACTGTCATCTAAATGGCTATTTCTAAGATGTGAAGAGGAGAAAAAAAAGAAGAAAAAAGAATCCAAGGATCTAATACATTGTTTCTTTTAACAAGCACTTTTTAAATGTCATATTAAATCTAAAATATTAACAGGTAGGTCTGAGTTATATGAATGGTATTTTTGTTCTATTCATTTTTCTAGTAAACTATAATTAAGTGAAACAATGTAAAGACTTTTCTTGGATAATAGATTAGTATAATTTTCGAGTGACTTTTGGGTACTCATCCATCAAAACTGTTGATTTTGACTCTGTAATGGAAGAATCACATCTTTCAACCTCAATTTCTTCAGCTGTAAAATGGGGAGGGGGGGTTAATAGCCTCTACCTCACACGATTGTTGTATTTAATTTTCCAAAATATTAAAGTACTGCACAAATATTAGCTGTTATCAGTTATAGACTTTGTATGGAGTCAAAGTTTGTCATAAGAAGAAACGGGATCTACCTAGCAAGTCATTGAACTTCTCTAGAAGCATATATTCAAATAAAGTAGAGTCAATTATCTTTTAGTTCTCTTGCAGCTCCAGATTTCTAGGATATAATGATTCTTTCCTCCAAAATATTGATTCCAATGGTAAGATATGATTTCTCAGGTGAATTAATAATATGATAAATGGAAAACTATTTTAAACATTCATTATGGACCCAGCACCATGGTAAAGTATGAGGGATATAAATATAATAAGGGAGATAATCTTTACCCTCTGGAGCTTACATTCTAATATATGATAATCCATGATTGAATGGTGACCAGGGAAGGATATTTTAGATAGGGAAGTTACAGAGATGGTAGATGGAGCTATAGGATAATTAACTTACATATATTTTCTAAGAATAATATTTATTGTTTCAAGAGGTAGAGGTAGAAATGGGTAGAGAAAGCTAGTAGAATGGTAGACTGACCTGTCCTGTCTGGAGTATGACCTGAAAGCAGCAGGCAGTATGGTGGGGCTGAATTGAGCTAGTTATGGAGAATATGAATCAATTGGTGTTAAGACCCTTAAGATGGGAGCTGGAGATACATGGCACAACAATAGCCATGAAATAACAGGTGGAATAGAGTTCCCCATAAAGACCTGCCTCTGTGAAATGGAGTATGTCTGTCTGTGTTGGAACAGGTTTAGAATGGGCTAGAAATCTTAATCTGGGCAGTGCCAATAATGTGTTGAGTAGGTTTTAAGAAGGCTTTCTTGTATGCTGTTCTTAGAATTGTAAGGTCTTCATCTACCCTGTCTCTCACCCTGCAGCTGTTCCTTCTGATTTCTGCGGAAAACTCTTCACACTGGGCAGTCACCCAGCCCCAACAAGCTGTCTTGAGGCAAGCTTTGTTCCTGCTAGGGGCTAACACTGTACCACACAGATAAGCCAAAATAAGGATACCACATGTGCTGGATGCTTTGCTGAAGAGATGGTTTCATATAAGCTGTTGTTATTCCTTTGAAAATATATATATATTTTTTAGTCTGGTTCACAAGAGAATATTTTTTTCCCACTGCATACTTGTGCAAGCATGCAGGGAACAAATGGGGAAGATCGTGTCTCTGTCTCTGAAAGACAAAACCACACTTCTCCCATTTGCTAGGAAAATGATGAGAATATTTGTGTGAATTCTGTTATCCCTTTCACATCATGGTTTTCCCCATCATGATTTCGATAAATTGCGGATCGGCATAAGAAATTAAATAGAAACTTTTGGGAGTTTTGCAGAAGCTACATATGACACTCAAAGGCCAAATTTATTACCAAATATTAAAACCAATTACTTCACTTAAATTTTACAATAAGGTATTGTAAATACCCCATTAAATAAAAAAGAAAAAGAAAACAACAGATTTGTTCTTTGATATGAATAGAGAGAGAAAATTTTCCACATGGATTTTCAATATTGTTGGGACACTACTCCAAAAACCCTATGATATGGAATGGATAATTGTATGAAATTTAGGACTGTTTAGCATATCAAAATTAAGGGTACAGTTGAAGTAACTTTATGACTAAAGTACAAGGTTTGTTATTTTAGATTAATATTTTCCTTATCTAATCCATCTCCCCAGAGATGTTGAAATAATCTCACAAGAGACAAATTGTCCAAAAAAAAATGGATGCTAGATTTGGTTCTTGGCTATAGTTTATCTACCTCCATTTATCTGTGGTTGTTGCAAAGAAATTGGGGTTAAGGGACTTGCCCAGGATCACACAGTTAACACGTATTAAGTGTCTGAGTTGAAATTTGAACTTGGGTCCTTTGGATTCCAGGGCCAGTGTTCTATACATTTTGCCATCTATCTTAAAATAAAGATTTGACCATTTTATTCTCTTGTTCATTTAACTCTATGGGGTTTCTTAATTAGCACTAGGAAAATTAAATTTCTCTGTTGTCTGACATTCTTTTGATTTGGTTTGATCCTACCAACTTTCCAAATCAATTACATTCTTTTTTACTGCACACATTCTAAATTCCAGTCAAACTGACACTATTTGCTATTTCTTAAAAACACTATAACCTGTTCCATCCCCAAGCTTTTGCAGTCAGTCCCTTATACCTGGAATACAATCTTTTCTCACATTTAGCACTGTTTAGAAACCCTGGCTTCCTTCAAAACTTTGCTCAACTGTTGCCTCCTACATCAGACCTTTAACTGATATTTTCAGTGGTTAACGCTCTCCAATTAAAAAAAAAAGTTACATTCATTTTCCTTATCTATTGTATTTATACATAGGAATGGTATTATTTTATGCTCAATAGAAGGCAGTGCCTTGATTTTTGTCTTTGGATTCCCAGTGCCTAGAACAGTGTCGGGCATAGAATAAGTTCTCAACTTATGATGATGAACAAGGAAATAAATGGTATGGAAATCTCTCCTTTCAGTGACAGCTGTTAGATCAAAGGAAAAATTAAATCTAAGAAAAGTACAGATTTAATAACTTGATCCAGCCTAATATTTGATACTCTATGAATGGATCTACCCTAGTTCAAGATCTAATGAATTCTAGCCAGTGAAGGAAGTGTAGATACAGTTCCTCGGAAGATTAAATGAGGCATTATAAACACAAATACATACTACTTATGTTTTAACACAAATCGATCATGATATATATTATATACCATGTTTAATATGAGATATTATACATGACAAACATATTTTGTGAGATGTGTATATATGTATGTCATGTATAGAAAATGTATATGTCATGTAAATATTATATATATATAATATATCTAAATATCTGTATATAAATACAACATATATAGTGATAGATATATATCAAGACATATAAAAGGCATGTGTGTGAAGTCTTATTTGATACTCATATCCTGTGAGGTGAATATTATTATTACCATAACTACTTTACAGAGAAGAAAATTGAGGCTGAGAATGGTAAAGAGACATGCCTGGGTCTGTACAACTATAAAGTTAGATTTGCAATTGGATTTTTCTGACTCAATGTGCAGTGCTTGACCCACTGTACCAAGCTACTTGATGAGATAAGACCAGGGGATAGAGTAGGGAAACATGATAAATTCAGTTAATGTAGAGATTGTTTCACAGAATAGAGTAGACTTGAAATTCTTGGTTCAGTTGCCAATACTGGAAGGATGAGTAAGGATTACAGAAGGAACATCTTTGAAGTAAAACAAAGTCACACTTTTTTTTGTTTTGTTTTAACAATTTGAATTATCTCAAAGTGGAATGAGTTGAGTTAAGAAATGGCCTCTATTTCTCCATTCCTGAAATTTCAAGAAAAGGCTAGACTTAGAGGTGATCCCTCTCTCTGATATTTTCTAACATGATATAATTTGTGTGAAGGCACTTTGAGAAGCCCAAAGTATGCCATAACTCTAAGGTGGCAATATATGTGTCGATTCTCTACTGATACATAAGCATTTTCACAGACAGCATATCACTTAAGAACAAGCCTTGTAAAGTTCAGAAGAACTCATCATTTTGTTGACTGTCAATGAATGAATCATTTGCTAACCTCATATTAAGTCACAGAAGAGTTAGTATTTGCATCTATGAAGTAAGTTTTCTTACTAAGAAAATTGAAAGTCACTAAAATATGGAGAAATCTGTAAGATTCTAAGAATTGTTCTTTTTAAGACTAGGTCAGTAATTATTCTGATAAAATCTACCAAAGTTTAATTCAGAAAATATACTTCATAGCAAAGGGAAACATCCACACACATCATATTAAAGATATCATATCATGCCATACCATGTTATATGATATATTAATTATTTATCATTATATCATGCCATAAAATAACATTATGATATCATACAATATTATATTATGTAATATAGGTTATCTTAGTATATTTTTATTTTAATATCATACTGCAGTAATAATTTTGGGAATCCTATCTTACATTATATATGTATATGTATAATATATATATGTGTGTGCATGTTCATATGTATAATTATATATTTTGAGAGACAGATAGACACATACACACAGAAAAATTGATAGACAGAGAGAGAAATGGAGACACATAGAGAGACAGAGAGACAGAAAAAGAATATGTAATAAATTTGTCTGGGAAAGGCAACATTCACCTTAGAAATGCTTAGACGTTTTCAGCTGCCTAGAGACCTGATTTTTAATGGGACATTTTTCTGAAACTAAGCTGTGAGCTTTCAGATCCATCCAGTTCACATTATAATATATTGTTGCATTTCATCTCTATCCAAACACATTATCTACCCACAGGAGAAATACTTTCTTAAAGAAAGATTGTCTTTGGAAACTTCCAAGGACACCTAAGAAATGCTTCAGCTCTGTTCTTAATTTTTCTTCTTCTTGTGTTACTGAAAAACTGAGTTTTTTTTTTAATGTTTCACCTTGAGTACATTGTTAAATAGTCATTTTCTCTGTGTTAAACCAGCAATTAACAAAACTTCACTTTCATTTTCCAACTTTCCTCAAGATTACATTACTTAAAAGTCGATATGTGTTTAATCACCCTGTAATCATTTTTCCTCGTGCTAATAGCCTTTTTTGTTATTTTTCTCTTTTTTATGACTTCTGGTTTCCATCATCATCAACCTCCCTACTCATTTCCTCTTTGCTCTCTTCTGTTATATTTTTGAAACAGATTCTGAGCTAGAAAGGGTCTTAATAGAGAGTGAGACAGAGACAGAAAGACAGACAGACAGAAACAGAGACAGAGAGATGGAAAGAGACAAAAACAGAGACAGAGAGACAGAGACAGACAGAAAGTGATGGAAACACAGAGACAGAAAAAAAAAAGATACAGAGACACTGCAAGAGACAGAAAGACAGAGTTGCATGAGGTAGAACTTGAATCCAGATCTTTCAGATGTCAAATCTAGTGTACTATCCACTATGATACTTAGGTGGCTTGATGAGTAAACTGAGTTTCAGATAAGTTAAGGAAGTCACCCTAAGTCCCAAAATTGGTGACAGAGGTAGACTTGCAAATTAGGTACTTTAATTCTAAACCTAGAGCCCTTGACATTCTAGCCATTATATTCTGGCAACTTTTTCTAATTCTGATTGAGAAAATTACAGACAAACCAACCATATGTTAATGAATTATTGAAATATTTGCCCTGGGGCAGAATTATAGCTAGGAAGTTTTGAGCCTGGACAAAGATTACAAACTATGTTCAAGGAAACTAAGGAGAAGCATTTGCTTTTTGGGGAGAGAGTAAAACATGGCTTTGGCTTTATAACGCACTTTTCTGAACAATAACCATAAAACTATTGCTCATGAAGCCATAAGAACAGGACTCTGTGTGTATGTGTTAACACAATAATGTTATCTCATACTCTCCTATTTTACATTGATTATTATTTCTAATTAGATACTGAATTCTGTTATTTCCACATTGCTGAGGGACTTCATATATTGTTAGCATCCTTCAAAATTGGTGACCTAGGAAAAGTCTTAATCATCTGCTTTCTAGTGCTTCCATAAGAAAAAAAAATAACAAGAGCACTTATGATACAGGTGAATATTGTGGGTTGATTGCAAAGTTTGCTGTATAGCAATAAGGCACACAATCTTTGGTGGCTATGGCTACTACATATGCATGAATATCAAATATATTATGAGCTGAAGTCATATCAGACACCTACCTATATTAAAAAACATTTATTTATTATCAGAAAACTTGTTTCCAAATTCATGAATGACATCATCACCAAATTCAATGACCTAATATATTTTTTGCGGTAGGGGTCAGTTTCCTCTATACCTCTGTGATATTTAGTACAGTTCCTCACATATGACAGTTGTTGTATTTAATAGGACTTGGAATCATGAATATTTCGTTTTAAATTCCACTTTTGACACTAAGTAGCATATAACTTTTTAAACCCAATTATTTCACATAATTCTTAATTAAATAATAATTTATTTAAATTAATTCATTATTTTAACTCAATTTCTTCATCTGCAAAAGTAGAAGTTCATATTCCATTTCTGTGGTCTCCTTCAAATATATTCTATAATCTTGTGATTCTAAAAAAAATCTATGATCCCCTGACTTTTCTACTGCTATACTGCCAATATTCTTCCTCTCTGAACATTTCTTCAGTTTCTTCATTGACTATTCCTCTCTGATTGCTGAAATGCAGATGTCCCTCAGTATTTTATCTTTGGCTTTCCTCTCTTCCCTTTCTCCTTATGTGCTTTTCCTTGATCATTTCATCCATGAAATTCTCATCATAGATTTTTTTTATTTTAAATTACAAATTTAATATTAAATATATCAAATTATAAATTAAATTATTTTAAAATATAGATGTATATCTATCTATCTATATAGACATATAGATTTAAATCATTGACCTCATGAAATCAATACACTGAGGGTCTATGGCCCATAGGCTAAGAACCTCTAGACAAGAAAAATTATAAAGCTTTTTTTAAAATATAGCATCTTATGAGCAGACATTTGGTTACTGACAAATACTTTCTTTTTTTTTAATAATTATAACTTTTTATTGACAGAGCCCATGCCTGGGTAATTTTTTTATAACATTATCCCTTGCACTCACTTCTGTTCCGACTTTTGCCCTCTCTCCCTCCACCCCCTCCCCCAGATGGCAAGCAGTCCTATACATGTTAAATAGGTCGTAGTATATCCTAGATACAATATAGGTGTGCAGAACCAAACAGTTCTCTTGTTGCACAGGAAGAATTGGATTCAGAAGGTAAAAATAATCTGGGAAGAAGAACCAAAATGCAATCAGTTTGCATTCATTTCCCAGTGTTCTTTCTTTGGATATAGATCATAATAGATTTTAAAGCTGAAAGAATCTTATGGACCTTCTAATCCTATTCCTCCATTTTACAGATAAAATACTAAAGCTCCAAGAAGGTGAGAAAGTGATGGTTACATAAGTAGTAATCAGCAGAATTCAAGTTCTTGTGACTCTAAGTGCCACATTCTTTTAAATATATCACTTGGTTTCCAATGGTATCTGTTTCATTTCTAATGCTGATATCTCCCAAATCTTCATCTTTTTAGAGCTCCACAGCTTCATTTTCAAATAAACATTAGTATTTGGATATTCTAGTGTATATTCTAGTAGCATTTCAAATTCAATATGACCACAATACAATTCAATCCCCTCCCCCAAATAAACTGATTTCTTCCTCAAACATCTCTATTTCTATTTATTATACTAAGCAACATCTTCCCAATGATTTAGATGTCACATCTCTAACCAGTTGTCAAGTTCTGTGGATTTTAACCTTAATGTTAGTTTAACTATCCCAGTTCAGTCAGTTCTTCATCATTTTCTACTGGCACCTTCAGTGCAATACTTTTATAATTATTACAAAAGTGACCAACTACAGCCACTTTCTATCGCAGTACATTAGAAAGAGACTGGTTTAGATTAGTACATTAGAAAGAGACTGGTTTAGGTATAAGTGATACCACTTGATACTTTATGAATCTCAGCTTTTTCATCTGAAAGGTGAGGAGGATGGCTTAGATGTATTCTAAGATTCCTTCCAACTCTCTATGATCCTTCTAGAGTCTAGTCTTCCAATGACTGCCTTGATCATGTTGATGAAGCATCATTTCTTCACTCAAAAGTCACTGGTTGCTTATTGCCTCTCACATAAAATACAAATTTCCCATCCTGGCAGATAGAAATATCTATGCTATGGATACAATGCATCCTTTCATATTTATTTCACAGTTTCTTTTTATGTCCCATGGATCATAACTATTCTGAAAATTCCCTGTTTTTTGTTTTGTCCTCTGCTGTGTCTCTTTTTATCCCTTATGTCCAGAATCTTCATTCTCATGTCCCCTACATGCATATATCCTTATTCATCTCTGCCTTTTAAAATTCCTCCCATCTTTCAAGATTCAGTGCAGTTACCACTTACTTCATGATACTTAATCCTCAAAATAGAAATCAATCTACCCTCAAAATTTCACTGCATTCTAGATATATCTTTCCTTTGCACTTGTCACATGTTGACTTAATCAATCATGCCAACCTACTACTCAATCAACTTTTGTGGTTCTCTGTCAGCTCCAGAAACAAAAAACTCAGCTGGTGTTCAAAGCCCTTCATTACTTAGTTACCTCCTCCTTTTCCAGTCTTGTTATATCTTACTCCCTATCATGTTCTCTGATCCAGTGATACCGATTTCCTGACTGTTCTATAATCATTATGCTCTAACTCTCAACTTCAGGAAAGTTTTTCTGGCTGTCCCCCATACCCAGAATGTTTCCATTGTTATTTCCACCAACTCGCTTTCCTGGCTTCCTTTAAGTATCTATCAACTAAATTCTCAATTTTTATAGTAAGCCTTTCACAACCTTTCTTACTTTCAGTGCCTTCATTCTTTTCTTTCTTTTTATTTGTTTTATACATAATTTGTTTGTATATATCTGTTTGTTTTTTACCACCCACACAAAATTGTGAGCTCTTTCCTGGTAAGGATTGTCTTTTGTCTTTTTTAAATATTCCTAGTGCTTAGCATAAAATAAGTTTTTAATAAGTGCCTCTGATCATTGACTGACTGACACAGCCATTCTACATTTAAATTATCATATCCTTGAAGAAAGGAACACTTTTATACATCACTAGTTTATTATAATCTTACAATTAGAATTCTAAAGATTATTTAATATTAATATTGATAATAATAATAATAATGTTTCTTAAATTTTGAGGCCAAATCAGAGAACTGAAAATAAAAGCAATAAAGCCAATTTAACTCCCTTATTTTAAAGATGAGGAAATTGGAAGTTAAACAGTACCTGAATTGTCTGTCTCTTTTTCTAACTATCTCTCAAATGACTACCATAATAGTCTACAAATTGATTTCCATGACTCTAGGTTCTTCCCTCCCTATTCCATCTTCAATATAGTTTCAAAGCCACATTTCTTAAAAAAAAAAAAAGGAAAAGTATTGATAGAGTGTGTATAAAATGGTTTTACACACACACACATATGTATGTATACACACATATGTAAATATACACACAGATAAGTATATACACACATATATGTTTATATACAAACATATACATTTGTGTCTAATAGTAACCATCTCTAAGGGAAGAATAAAAGAGATAAAAGAACATCCCATAATAACTTTATTACACATTTATAAGGAATAGTAAGTTATACATGATAGATTCTCAGTTTCACATACAATCATCTTTTTTTTCTATTTTATCAAGTTATGGAAATGCTTATTTTATTTCTTAAGTTCAGAATAAAATATATTTAAAAAAAAACACTCATGACCATACCCCTCACTTTCTCAACAATCTTAACTGACTGCCCATTACATTTAGGACAAAATATAAACCACCTTCTGTTAGCACATAAGACATTCCCAATTCTGTTTACCTTTTAAGTTTTATTTCATTTTCCTACCCTTTCTAAATGCTACAATTCAGACAAATGGGATTACCTTCTATTCCTTAAAATCAACAATCCATTTTTTTTACCTTCATTTAACCACACATGTCTTTTCTTATGGCTGATGTGTCTTCTTACTTGATAACTTCCTCTCAAAAACTTTTTTTCTCCCAGAATTCATCTTGTGTCACTTCCTCCACAAAATCTTGCCTGATCTTTCTTATTAGTGTTTTTTCCTCCGTTACATTTCCTTGTTCTGTACCTATTTGTGTGCATGATTCATCTGCTAACCTAATGTAACCTCTTGAAACCTATGGCTATATATTTGTCTTCCCAGTGCAATGTAGAGTTTTACACACACTAGGTATTCAATAAGTGTTTGTAGGACTAAATTAAACTAAACAGTAATTTAAACTGAGGACTTGATCTCCAGCCAGTGTTGTTGTTATTGCTTTCATATACTATAACATGATCTTTTCTGGCCTATATGCATGAAGTCTACTTTTAATATTTTTTCTCCTGGAAGGTAAGGTGAAAGAGGGCATTTCATTGTGTAGCTATTCCTAAGACTCATTTCTGTGACCCTTATTTTACATTCGTTTACATGGAGATGTGCACCTGCAGGCCAAACTCAGCAAAGCATTTGTGCCCCACTAATAAACTGTGAAACATCACTGTCCACACAGTAATAAATCTCAAACTGTTGTAGGGCATATTTTAGCATTGATTTACAAATTCAATAGTCAGATTCATTGGCATGCATAGAATCAAGGCAATTCTGTTAATCTGAGGAATTTAACAAGGGCTGTTTGAAAAAACATATTAAGGGAGAGTTTTCTATTTTACTATCAGGAAATTAGAAATATTTTAATGAATTGCATTTGTTCATGTCTAACATGCAGGCATCAGCAGATCAATATTTAAATATACAATTTAAAATATGTGCTGCCAGCTTATTGCTACAGAATATAAGTGAAAAATTATCCAAAATACAATATGGAAGGAAAAAAATGCATCTCAAAGCCAGCTTTCCATCTCCTCAATGACTAAATATTTGCTATCTTCAAAAAAGAAGAAAATAGTTTTCAAAACTTTGTTCAGAAGATAGATCATAAATTTTAATGTCTACATTGCAATCATTCCTTAAAGAAGCTACCCAAATCTCTCCTACACACAGCTGTTAAGATTATATTTTTAAAGAAAAATCTGACTTTAACCTTTCACCTCTCAAGAACTCTCAGTGATTCCGTTTCTTCTAAGATAAAAGTACAAACTACTCAACTTGGCATTATTAACTGGGTCCAGCCAATCTTATTGAAATTTATTTTTCTTCACCTTATGTTCCAGATTAATTGATTTATTTTTTTCCTGAACATTACCCTCTATTTCTCCACACCATGTCTTTGACTTAGAATGTCTTAATATCTAGCATCTAGTCCCTCTTCACCCCTTCAACTTTCTGAACCCTTAGGTTCTTTTTAGGTTTGGATGATGTATCATGAACTACAAGGTGCTTTTATGACCACCCCTAATTTAAGTCCTTCTCTATCCTCAAATTAATGTACATTTACATGTATCCTCACAGTACAATTACAAGGTGAAATATATCATGGATATTATACTGCCATAGGGTCCATGTATAATTATTAAGAAGATAGTTTGGGGGATCAAGATTTCATACATTTAGAACTAGAAAATACCTTAGAGGTCATGCAATATACTAATTTTACCCAGGAGAAAACTGAGAAGTAGGGAAATTGTTATTTCCTATATATAACCTATGCAAGTTATAAGTACTACTACTACTATTACTACTACTACTACTACACTACTACTACTACTATTATTATTATAACTTCTACTACTATTATTATTATTACTATTACTATCACTACCACTACTACAACTACTACTACTACTACTACTACTACTATTACTACTTCTACTACTATTATTATTACTATTATTATCACTACCACTACTACAACTACTACTACTATTACTACTACTAACTAACATTTATCTATTGCCCACTATATGCCCCTACTGGGCTAAGTACTTTTTACCAATATTTTAATTTATTCTCACAACACAGGGAGAGTATTGTTACAGATAAGGAAACTGAGACAAACAGAAATTAATTGACTTGCTCAGGATCACACAGCTAGTAAACATTTGAGAATAGATTTGAACTCAAGTCTTCCCAGTTCCACACTGGACTCTATCAACAGTGCCACCCAGCTGCCTATAAAAATGTGGTATTTAATGGAACAAGAAATATTCAGCTGCGGGAAGGATGGAAACAAGTATTTATTAAGCTTATACCATGTGCCAAAAACTGTTTTAAACCAAAAAAAATATCATTTGGAAAAAGCAGCAGACTCAGGATTTGAACATAAGTTGTCTAACTTCCAAATCATAACTCTTTCTACTGTACTCCACTGCCTCCTATCCATATGGTACATTCATGAGTACTCATTAATTATAGGAAAATGGAATAGAGTTTTACCATTTGATATAATTTAATTAGTATTCAACTCGGTTAGAAGATAGTATTAGTGAGACAAAGATTGGGAAAATTATTTTTAAAAGGGAAACAGCATCACACGTTTCTATAGACAACCTGTCCTTACAAATATATTCTCTTAACTTTAAATGGGAACCAGTTGAAAAGACATGGCAAAATCAATATGAGCCATCCAGATGGGTAAATCACTCCAAAACTCCTGAGTTGTGAAGAACACTATATTTTAACACCATGATAATCATTAACAAATACATAGCACTTTAAGGGTTGCAGAAATTTGTTTCTAGTTGGTTAACTTATTTTCTAAATAATCTCTACCTAACTCATCATATATTCTCGACAACTAATTCAAATGTTCTTTTTTCTCCTCCAATCTTTATTACCACCTTTCCCCCTTACTCTCAGTTAAGAAAGTTGTCTCATACTTTACTGAGAAAATAGAAGCAAATTGCTAAAGCTCCCTCTTTCTCCTTTTTTTTAACCTGACATTCTCATTTCTACTCCAGAATCCAGAACCTCTTTAAATGTACCCTTAATGAATATTGATGCTAAAATCTTAAATAAAATATTAGCAAAAAGATTACAGAAAATTGTCACCAGGATAATACACTATGACCAAGTAGGATTTATACCAGGAATGCAGGGCTGGTTCAATATTAGGAAAACTATTAGCATAATTGACTATATCAATAACCAAACAAACAAAAACCACATGATCATCTCAATAGATGCAGAAAAAGCATTTGATAAAATCCAACATCCATTCCTAATAAAAACACTTGAAAGCATAGGAATAAATGGACTTTTCCTTAAAATAGTCAGGAGCATATATTTAAAACCATCAGTAAGCATCATATGCAATGGGGAAAAACTGGAACCTTTCCCAGTAAGATCTGGAGTGAAGCAAGGTTGCCCACTATCACCATTATTATTTAATATCGTATTAGAAACACTAGCCTCGGCAATAAGAGTCGAGAAAGATATAAAAGGAATTAGAGTAGGCAATGAGGAAACCAAACTATCACTCTTTGCAGATGATATGATGGTATACCTAGAGAACCCCAGAGATTCTACCAAAAAGCTATTGGAAATAATTCATAATTTTAGCAAAGTAGCTGGCTACAAAATAAATCCCCATAAATCCTCAGCATTTTTATACATCACCAACAAAACCCAACAGCAAGAGATACAAAGAGAAATTCCATTCAGAATAACTGTTGATACCATAAAATATTTGGGAATCTATCTACCAAAGGAAAGTCAGGAATTATATGAGCAAAATTATAAAAAAGTCTCCACACAAATAAAGTCAGACTTAAATAATTGGAAAAATATTAAGTGCTCTTGGATTGGCCGAGCGAACATAATAAAGATGACAATACTCCCTAAACTAATCTATTTATTTAGTGCTATACCAATCAGACTTCCAAGAAAATATTTTATTGATCTAGAAAAAATAACAACAAAATTCATATGGAACAATAAAAAGTCGAGAATCTCAAGGGAACTAATGAAAAAAAAAAATCAAATGAAGGTGGCCTAGCTGTACCTGATCTAAAATTATATTATAAAGCAGCAGTCACCAAAACCATTTGGTATTGGCTAAGAAATAGATTAGTGGATCAGTGGAAAAGGCTAGGCTCACAAGACAGAATAGTCAATTATAGCAATCTAGTGTTTGACAAACCCAAAGCCCCTAACTTCTGGGAAAAGAATTCAATATTTGATAAAAACTGCTGGGATAATTGGAAATTAGTATGGCAGAAATTAGGCATGGACCCACACTTAACACCATATACCAAGATAAGATCAAAATGGGTCTATGACCTAGGCATAAAGAACGAGACTATAAATAAATTAGAGGAACATAGAATAGTTTATCTCTCAGACTTGTGGAGGAGAAAGAAATTTGTGACCAAAGATGAACTAGAGACCATTACTGATCACAGAATAGAAAATTTCGATTACATCAAATTAAAAAGCCTTTGTACAAATAAAACTAATGCAAACAAGATTAGAAGGGAAGCAACAAACTGGGAAAACATTTTCACAGTTAAAGGTTCTGATAAAGGCCTCATTTCCAAAATATATAGAGAACTGACTCAAATTTATAAGAAATCAAGCCATTCTCCAATTGATAAATGGTCAAAGGATATGAACAGACAATTTTCAGAGGATGAGATTGAAACTATTACCACTCATATGAAAGAGTGTTCCAAATCATTATTGATCAGAGAAATGCAAATTAAGACAACTCTGAGATACCACTACACACCTGTCAGATTGGCTAAGATGACAGGAAAAAATAATGATGAATGTTGGAGGGGATGCGGGAAAACTGGGACACTAATGCATTGTTGGTGGAGTTGTGAACGAATCCAACCATTCTGGAGAGCAATCTGGAATTATGCCCAAAAAATTATCAAAATGTGCATATCCTTTGATCCAGCAGTGTTTCTATTGGGCTTATATCCCAAAGAAATACTAAAGAAGGGAAAGGGACCTGTATGTGCCAAAATGTTTGTAGCAGCCCTGTTTGTAGTGGCTAGAAACTGGAAAATGAATGGATGCCCATCAATTGGAGAATGGCTGGGTAAATTGTGGTATATGAATGTTATGGAATATTATTGTTCTGTAAGAAATGACCAGCAGGATGAATACAGAGAGGCTTGGAGAGACCTTCATGAACTGATGCTAAGTGAAATGAGCAGAACCAGGAGATCATTATACACTTCGACAACGATATTGTATGAGGACATATTTTGATGGAAGTGGATTTCTTTGACAAAGAGACCTGAGTTTCAATTGATAAATGACGGACAAAAGCAGCTACACCCAAAGAAAGAACACTGGAAACGAATGTGAACTATCTGCATTTTTGTTTTTCTTTCCGGATTATTTATACCTTCTGAATCCAATTCTCCCTACGCAACAAGAGAACTGTTCGGTTCTGCAAACATATATTGTATCTAGGATATACTGCAACATATCCAACATATAAAGGACTGCTTGCCATCTAGGGGAGGGGGTGGAGGGAGGGAGGGGAAAAAAATCGGAACAGAAATGAGTGTCAATATAATGTAATTATTAAATAAAAAAACTTAAAAAAAAAAAATAAAAAATAAATGTACCCTTAATCCTATTTCCTCTCATCTGTTTAAGTAAATTGTCCCAAACTGTCATTCCCCATCCCTAATATTTAATCTTTCTTTTTCTACTGGTTCTTTCCTTGTTACCTACAAAATTGGCCAGTTGTCCCCATATTAAAAAAAAAATTGATTTTAGCATCCTATATCTCTACTCTCTTTCATAATCAAACTCTTAGAGATTTGTTTTTACTTTCTTTGCTTTTGCTCTCACAATTAATCCCTTTGCCATTTGCCTTCACACCTCATCATTCAACTGAAACTACTCTTTGTGAATATTTTTTCTTTGCTTGATTTTTATGATATTTAAAAATTTTTAAATTACCAGTTATTTCATTGAATCTTATCATTCAATGTACTCTATCTAAAGGAAATCTCTATCTGTGAAATTCTCATACATAATCTTCTATAAAATAAATAAAATTTTGGTAATAACAATGCAACTCTTAGGTTGTTCACAAAGTACCATTTTCATTGAATATGGGAAAGGATCTTGAATTCTCAAACTTTAATTCTTGAAGTTTCTATCAAAGTTCTTAGAATAATTTTTTTATTTTAAATTTTCATTTATTTATTTTAGATAAAGGTCTTAATGATAGAGTTTATTTTCTATCTAAGGAAAGATCTAGTATGTGAATTGGCTATCTGATGATGAACTCTTTGACTATAGGAACTTAGTATTTTAAGTAAAAATCTATAAGCATAGTTTTGTAGAAACTATTGATCCATGCTTTAGAATAGCACTACATTGAGAATGGCTGCATTGCAATGATAACTTTTACATTTTTTTTTATTATAGCTTTTCATTTACAAGATATATGCATGGATAATTTGTCAGCATTGACAATTGAAAAACCTTTTGTTCCGACTTTTCCCTTCCTTCCCCCCACCCTTTCCCCCATATGGCAGGTTGACCAATACATGTTAAATATGTTAAAGTATAAGTTAAATACAATATATGTATACATGTCCAAACAATAACTTTTCCACTTAAAAATTTGAATTAAGAGTTAAGAGAGATGTTTCTATTGATATCCATTCATTTAATTACCTTTATGAATTTGGGTAATTCATTAAACTTCTCATCATTAATTTCATCATCTGTATACTTCATAGCTATTTATTACAATTCTGAGATTCTATGATAGTAAATATTCTAATATCTCATTTTGATCATATTATATGACAAATATTAGAGAAGGAAAAATTTGCCTACAATGCTCAACTTGTTATCTACTTTTACTGGGCAAACATTCCATATGGGATTGATAAATTTAGGAAATCTTGGTAAAGATATATTGCAGGTACTTTGATTTGACAGAATGAAAAAAAATTTTTAAGATCTCAAGAGTTACCTTTTACAAATGATATCGGATGTCCTTGCCTTAACAGATGTGGAAACTGGAGTCCCAAAAATTTATATCTTTCCTGAAAAGTGTATTTGGAAGGGCTAATTAGGTTGAAAAAAAGATCTGTGAACTATGTAATATGATGAAAGGCTGAAGAAACTGAGGCTTGTAAATTTAGAAAAAGTAAACTTGGGAGATATTTAGTAGATGAAAAAAAATAGACTTATGCAGCTCCATAGGACAAAAATCAAAATAATGAATTAAAGTTACACAGAGATGGATTTTGGCTAAAAACAAGAACTAACTTGTAAATAATCAGAGTTGTCCAACAATGTAATTCAAAGGACTTCCTTGAGTTCTCCATTAACAAAACACATAAGCAAGATTTTAATTCAATTAATTTGGAATTCCTAAAATCAAAGAAGGCTAGAGCTCAAGGTTAGAGCTCCCTTCTATCTCTATGTTTTTTTGAAGAAACATAACTGGGATTCAGGACATAAAATTGCAAATCTGTGGTAATTAAAATAATTTTAAGAGACATAGTTTCTAGGTAATTTAATTATTTTATTAACAAGGCCAGCAAACTGTTAATAAAGGAATGGCCATTTAGCCATTTCTTTTACACCAAAGACAGTCATGGACTGATAATTTATATACCCTTAAAATTATAGGTATTCCTGACAGGTGGCAATGAACTGATTGGATAACCCAATACGAGGTAAGTCATTTTAGAATGAGGGGCTAAAATTGACATCACAACACCCTTGGGCAGAGAAATTGTTTTTATACCCAGACTACTCCCCACCGAAGCTTGATTGAATGGAATTTACCTAAGTTTAGAAATTACTTCCAAGAGCTGTTTTGGGTCAGAGGGAGAAGTTTAGCTAGATCTTCAGAGATTGAGGTCTTGAAAATATAAAAAGAAAAAGGGAATTCTGAATTTCCACAAATTATTAATTATTAATAACAATTTCTTTCAAACCCAATGTTGGTATTTCTTTACCACCAAGCCAGACACAATCTTTCAGCTTCTTAATTATCAGTTGACCATCACAGTTGCTAGAGATGAACATAATTTCATTGGGATGAAGTCAAATAATTGCAAAGTAACAAAGTGCCTAACACATGATAGGTGCTTAATAAATGATTGTTTCTTTCTTTCCCTCCTGAAATTTGCAAAGTATTTGAAATAGATCTCAGGGACAGTTTTTATATCTATAATATGCAGGGATACTATATGTCTGAAAGCCATGAAATCCTTTCATTTCCTAAAGATTTAAAGTGAAGGTTCACACAAAAGGTGATGGAAAGATGCAGAATAGATATTAATAGGTTTTATCACTTTATCAACCAAGAACTGAGAAAGGGAGAGAGGGAAGGAAAGAGAGAAAGAAGTGTTAAAGAAGCTATCAAAGGAATATATGACAAGAAATAAAATAAAATTGGTCAAACTTTTGCTATGTATAAAAGGTCAAAAGATCTAGAAGAAAGTATTCTTGGTACATTGGATAGACACTCTAGGGAAGATTTATGATAGCATCTGGATTGGAATCATGTAGAAATGAGAGACACTAAAGACTAAAAATCTGCATCAATGGGGGGAGAAACTACATAGATGAGAGAGCAGATCTACTCAAGCAATGAAGTAATACATTCTTTATTCTCCTCTATTATGATTTCCTCAAGAATGTTTTAAGACACCATTTCTGAGGGATGAATTATGCATTTTCCACTGTTGAAGATTTATTCCTCAAGAAAAGTTATTAATAGAAATGGAAATGAAGTTAAACTAAAACAGGAGAGACTTTAGATGGACATCAGAATCAAGAAAAACTATAGAGCACCATGCAAAAAGGGATGTTACAATAGAGAAAAGACTTAATCATCTGTTCAGCATAGTGAAGGTAGAGGACTGAACTTAGCTTTTTGTCATCCCTTCCAAATCAACAATCCTATTTTTCTAAGATAAATGGATCCTTTGAGAAAAGACATGGAGAGCTGAGATTATTTACCCAAGGAAAGAGAAGATGAAGGGAAATTAATCAACAACTTTTAGATTGCAAAATAAATTATTTGTAAAAGATCAAGGATTTAAATTAGAAGCCCTAGAGAACTATCAGAAGAGTCAAGCACTAAAATGATTTGTCCAAAAAAAGATCATGTGATCTCCTGCTCAAGGTGAATGTAAATCATCTCTGTCTCTAGTCAGGGAAATGTTCAACATATCAAGATCTTAAATATAAGTACACTGTTTACTATGAGTTGTCCTGGGCATTGGCAGAAGTAAGGCATAAGAGTACAGACTGATTTAAGTAAACAAAACTTACTTTTGAAAGAATAGAGAACATGGTATGAATCTATATTTTTATATCTGATGCTTGAATGAAATGTTAGGGAACTGCATTGACTCAAGGTGCTAGAGTGCCGCTGACACTATTGTGAATCTACTCTTTCATACACACTGCAGGACAATTTCACTTGCTGTGAAACATTCCCTCTGCTTTAGCTTAACAGGATAAAAAGGTCCAGTATCTATAGCTGGAAGAGACCTCAGAGATGATCTACTTGCATGTCTTCATTTTACATATAAAGAAAATGAAGGTTAGAGTAGTTAAGTGACTTGCCAAAAGCCACACAAGTGGGATATGAATTCAAATATTGTGACTCCGGGACATGTCATCTCCTGGGTATTGAGTAGTTCCTTCAAAGAAATGGAGACTAAGCAAATTACTTATATGATTATCTAAATTTCTATGAGATACAGTTTTCAAAATTATTAGGTGAGTTGTTGTGGTTAATGACGGTTATATAATGGGGAAAATAGGTACCTTACTTCAAAAGACTAAACATTTTCTGCTTGTAGCTCCTTTTCATTTGAGAAATTTTTACATGATCCCATATATAGTCATCTAAAATAGGTATACAAATCAAACATTTACTGGTAACAAATCAAAATTTCACAAGTCTAACATTCAATTATGTGACTCCATATGATGTAATGAAGGACAGTTTAAGAATCTGAGGTCTAAGGGAGGTAAACATGAGGAGAGATATGATATATGCACGGGACAAGTACCTCCATAATATATACAAAGTAATTTTACAAGAGCAACTGATAGGAAACCTGGAAAGGGTTTGTGTAAGAAGTGGAACTAAGTTGTGTTTGAAAAGAAGCTATATAGTCATTGACATAAAAACAAAATGGGAATTCACTTCAAATTTGGGAGGATAGTCTATGTAAAAGCAATGAGATGAAAAATAAAATGAGACAAATGATAAGTTGCTTAAAATAGAGAGACCTTTAAAATATTTGTTAGTTTTAATTTGATAATAATTCTGTCCTTATGAGAAGACATACCCATATTTATGCTTATTACATGCTATATGAACACTGCAAAAGTAATTCACATGTATGTATTATTTGATATTCACAATAGGAAAATAAAGAAAGAATCCCATCTTTCTATTGATGAAAAAATGTATGTTCAGAGAGGAGACTTTTGCTTTAGATAATAGACTTATCTGATGGTGAAAAACACACTTAGTTCTTTTTGCTCCAAGCCCAGGATTCTTTTCAGTGTATTGGACTGTCATTCAGTAAAGGAATTTTTTAAAAAAGAGTGTATTATTAGTCACTTAGTAAAATCAATGAGAAAGAGAAATGTCTTTTCACTGACCTTTCAGTTCCATTTCTGCTCTATTCTGAGGCAGGTAGGTCAGTCTAAAGAAATCTTCCTGCATTTGGATAATGTAGATGATTTAATGTTGCTAGGAATTACCTTCCATCTTTCATCTAAGATCACTAGTTTTTGAATCATCAATGAACTGAATAACATAGCTAATTTTTATTTCTTCTAAAAATGTTTATGACAGCTAATAGATTAAAGTGCAAAATATTATGGAGGTATCAGTAAGAAATTTAACTTCACAAGGAAGATGGGTAACAAATTAGTATGGTATAATAGAAGACATTGATCTTGGGGTCAAAAAATCAAGGAGAACTGGGTTAAAATCTTTCCTCTGATCTACTAGTTTTTGGTCATGGAAAGTCATTTAATTTCTCAATTCTCCAGGCAGCTAAATTTCTATGTTACAGAGGCTTGTATATTCTCAATCAGAGAAGGGAGCTTGTATACCAGAATTCCTTGTAAAAATGAACTCAAGATTTTTCACTCAAACTCCATTAAATTTATCTGTCATAAATATTGGACTAATGCCCACAACATTACATATAATTGGCAATTAGTAACATATCTTTATTCTTTCTTGCCCAAATATCTATACACCAGCAGTCCCATATTCTAAACAATGGGTCAAATGTCTTAGCCATGTGTGTTTATGACATAAAGTGGTAAGGTACAACCTAGGTACTTAGGGCCCCTCCTTTTTTCTCTGCATTTTCAATCCCTGGTCTCTCCCATGTCACTTAGTTTTTGTGAATAAAGGAACTTTCAGTGCTTTAGAATCCAGGCAGTGGCAATTCAATTTTTGAGTCAAAGAGAGCTATTGAAGAGCAGCTTTTAGCCAGTTTCAATGAGACATAGATCCTATTTCTGCCTATGTGCTGCCTGACTGTATGACCTGGACTAAGTCATTTAAGATCGTTGTACCTCAGTTTTCTCATCTGTGAAATGAGGGAAGTAATGATTGTCCCCTTTGTTCTCTCTCAGGGATACAAGAGGATTATCTAGGTCAGAGTTTTAAAGTGCAGTGAGTGCATAGAGTTCTTGAGAGAGGGGAAAATAACAGTATCATGCAAGTGCTCAATATTCTCTTAACTTTTTAATTTTCAAAGTTGAAGATAACCTTGCAAAAGAGCCCTGGGAGTTTGTTGGAGCTCTTTTGGAAACAGGCTAAAAACTCAATTTATGCCCCTCTGCTCTAAAGGGGTAATGCCAGCTTGCAAATTATTGTTTTGAATATCTGTTATTTCAGAAATGCCCATCTGTTACTATTAACATCCCAGAGATTCTCATAAAATCTTTCTTTCTATTGCCATTGTCTTCACAAAAATATTTTTAGAATCCTACAGCACCTATTTAACAAGTTTTGTGTATGTATATGTTCATGTATGTATGCATAGATTCAGTTTTAACATAAGAAAGGCATTTGTGATATCAATTTTCTCAGTATTACCAACATGCACAAATACAGGAGCAGTTGAAATGTCAGTAATTACATAATTTAAAATAAGATTTCATATATGGTTGATTAAAATTCACTTGTATAAAGAGAAACAACTGAAGATTTTGGTTTTGTTTTTGTTATTGATTTCCTGTCACATAAATATAGCAAGTTCTTTTAGAATATCTAGGGGTCAGGTAGGCCTTCTTAAATCTATTAACTATGTAATTTGGGCAAGTTGTTCCTCCTTTCAGTACTCCAGGCAGTTCTTAAAGTCCAAATTAGAGGGGAGTTACCTAACTGCATCGATGGAGGGAGGTTCCTGACTTGGATCTTCTTAGGATAATGAAATCATTGGGCTGAGGAAGAAAAAAATCCCATTTCAGCTAGAGACAGTTTTGTAAACTAGAATTTCACTCATCCAAGGAAAGGCATTTATCATTCAATCAATTAATTATGAAATATTTATTAAATACCTATTATGAACCTAGCATTGTGAAAGGCACTGGGGATCCAAACACAAAGGATGAAATAATACCTACTTTATCCCTTTCATCAACTTCTGAGATGACAATCATTTCATTTCCTTCTTTTCCTTTTGATCAACAAATAATTCCAAATAGTTTTCAGAGCCAGGAGTAATGAATATGACATCATTAGAGTGATTCATGACTTCTTACTGCTATGGATGCCTGGAAATATTTCTTTACATATGGCGTGGAAAACTGCAAGAACATCATGACAAAGTAATGTCACTGTTCTCTCACCATACCTAGTAGTATTAGAGGAAAGCAAGTTCTCATTTGATGTTCAAAATAATATGAAAGGCTAAAATTATTATGTTCATAAACAAATGAAAGCTGATATGAAAGTTACTGTAAGTGGGAAAATATGGAAGTCATTCAGTATTCTTTCCATAAAGTCACTTCTCAATTATAGAGTTTTAGGATAAAATTAAATAACACAAATTTCTAAAAGCCTTTAATTCAGAGAACCTCTCATTTCCTTCAAAGCATAGTTCACATGTAACTATGTAACTAGTCAGGTTGATCATTTCTTACTCTTTCCATCCTCTTTCCCAAATCTTTTACCTCTCTTATTCTTAAAATTGCTACATATTGTCAGGATAGCTGTGGTTTCCAAAGAACCATCAAGGCTAAGAAAGATGTCTCTAGGACCACAGACACTGAGAAACAAACCCAGAATGACACAAAATGGATGAATTTGGTTATTCATAGACAATCAGGAAAAGACAGTTTGTTTTAAGGTTATGGAGCCCTCAAGAAGGAATTCCTTCCCTAATAAAATCAAGCATGTATATTAAGCTTTAAGGTTTGTAAAGTGTTTTACATATATTATCTCATTTGATCCTAACAGCAACTCTGGGAATCATGTGGCTACTATTATTCTCATTTTATAGGGGAAGAAATTTAAACTGGCAATTTAAATAGCTTCCCAAGGTTTCCACAAGTTAATGTGAGTCAAAGGTAGAATGTGAACTCAGGTCTTCTAGCACATTATTTACTATACCAAACTGCTGCCCATATTCTGAATTTCCATATGGAGAAGTAGAGAGGTATGCAGAGCAGATGAAGACATGCATCACAAAGCAAGAAACAAGAAAGTCAAGTGGAATGGAGAAGAGCAGAGGCTAGGCTGAATCAGAAATTGACCAATTAAGAGCTGTTTTACCCATGTATTCCTAGGCTTATCACTGGGAAAAATTTTACCTTGACTTTAAACCTTAGTCACTGTCAATAATTTTTCCTTGGGCCATTAAGAAGAAGGTAGAGAAGAGAACAAAGAGTTAACAATGTAAAACCCATATCAGTTCTCAATGCTCTGAAATCTCCATACATCCTTGAATGTTTATCTTAATTTCTTTAATACATGTACTGCTAAAAAGTCACAGCTATCTACAATGAATGTTCAATATTCTAATTTTTTTTTTATCTGAGATCAAGAAAAAAGAGAACAAAGCTTTTCCTGGTTTATTCTTTAGTAAGTTATGAAGCTATCAAAATAATTAACATTAAGGATATTTTTAAAAAATACTCACTACATTCTCTCTGAAACCCCAAAAAGATACCTAATGAGATAGGATTGCAGTTAAGACAGATGGCAGTTTGTATGCTTGTCTCTGAGTGTAACTAAAAATCTCAACTCATATCCTGCTTCACATATCCAGATTTTGCCAGTTTACACTTAGAATATACTTTGTCCAGTATTTATTTGTATGAATTTTATTTCATCTCTTGGCATCCTACTCTAAATATATAAAAGGTCGGGGACTCTTGCATCTTTGTTATATCACTAGCATGGTATCTTGCTTAAAAAATGTTTGCTGAATTAGCCTAGTTTTGTGGTAAATATTCATTTCAATTCATTTTAATATCCAACCCAAATGTTCTGTTCCAAACTTTAAAGTTCTAGAGCAGGGGTTCTTAATTTTTGTTTGTTTGTTTTTTTATGTCATGGATACCTTTGATCATCTCATAAAACTTGTATTCCCATCTCAGAATCACATTATTAAACATATAATGGTGTACACTACAAGTAAATGTCATTTTGGATTATATTAGGGAGAAAGGGAAAGAAGAAGAGAAAGAAAGAAAGAGAAAGAGAGAGAGAGAGAGAGAGAGAAAGAGAGAGAATTCACCAGTCATTGAAGAACATTGAAGAAGGACTTTTGATCATGTTCCTGTTGTTTCCATACATACATAATTTACCATTATTTCTAATGATAGCAACTTCTTGTTGCATCTTTCATAATTTATCTTGACTATTGTCACATCTATGCTAGTAAAAGTAAATATTCATATTTAAGATATTAAACCCATATCAGATACAGTCTTAAATTTGCGGCAAAGATTATACTTAATTAACTACTTCCCTTTGATGATAGTTGCACTGATTTGGTTAGCCCAGAAGTTTTTCAATCATATACTATCAAATTTTATATTTTATTTTTTTGATCACTTCTATAAATTGTGTGGTTAAGAACAGCAGTTCCCCATCTACCAGTCATAGTCATTAAATATTACTAATCTGAATTTCTTCTTTTTTATAATGTCATCTTTAATATTCAAGTCACATAAGTGGACACATGTTTAAAGCAGACATGTAAATAGATATCCACTTACCTAAGACAAGTAATGATGTATAATGGGCAAGGTAATCAGAGCTGTTACGGACCTTGAATTAATGTTATGTGCGGACTGATTGCATAAACCCATAATGCTTATCCTGGGGGAAAAAAGAATACTAAGTGGATATATGGTAGCTGTCTTCAACTATCTGAATGGTTGTCATGTAGAAGATAGAATGATATATCTTCTGCTTGACACTGGTGAAGGAAAAGAGAACAGAAATAGAAGTAATTATAGATACTACAGAGAGACAAAAAGAAAACACTTATTAATTGATTAGAACATTCCAAAGTAGATGAACCTGAGACAGGTAATGAAATCCTCCTTATAAGAGTAAATCAAGGGGAACATACATGATCACTTTTAGAGAAGGTTAGCAGAGATTTCTGTTCATGTTTAGGTTATGCCAGTTGATTAATGAGGTCCCTTTAGGGGTGAAAAGTGAAAGTTTGAGTTTGATATTGGCTTATTTTATTTGACTAATTGCATATTCCTTGGAAGAGAGTATGCTGTTAAACATCTTGGGCTGGTAATTTCTTATCCTTAAACGCAGCATTGTTTTAAGTGAATATAATCAATGGGCCATGTAGAGTTACAATGGAATAAAGTCTTTTTATATACATAAAAATTTTAATGTTTAAGTCTCAGGAAAATTGTCTTGCATTATAATAGTTGATATTAAGTCTTCTTAAGAAATAAAAGATTATTAGAAAAGGGAAAATTATATATGGCAATTGTCATGCATTTTAAATGAAATTTACATATATTTATAATTAAGAAGATATCACTATGTGATCATTTTTATGTAAAGTAAAAATAACAGAATATGGTTTGTATTTATGTGTGATAGATCTCTGATTTTGTCATGTGGGGAATTTCTTCCATCAACGAGAAATGAAGTCCTATGGAGTTATACAAAGAGCTAATATTATGAATTAATATTAGTATGCTGCTCTAAATTTTACAAAACACTTTATATATTTATCCTTTTATATTCATTATCCTTTGATTTTCACAATGAATTTGTGAAATATATACTACTATCATCCCCATTTTACAGATGAAGAAACCGAGACTAAGAGATTAAATCATTTCCTTATTACATAATCAATATCAAAGCAATATCAGATTTATCTTGGTTGATGGTTAGTTCCCACAGAAAAGATTGCATGATCTTTCAATCTCAGAGATGTAAATCTTTAAGTGATCCTACTTTACCACAGGGAATTGAGGTGGTTCAATAGATAGAACACTGAGCTTGAAGTCAGGAAGACCTGAGCTCAAATCAAGAAAGTCGTTTAATTTTTAATTTGCCTCAATTCTTTATTTGTAAAATGGGGACACAATATTGAGGAAATGGCATACCTTTCTAGTACATTAGCCAAGAAAACCCCATGGAGTCACATAGAATTGGACATGGTTGAAAGACTGAATAATAATATCAAAAAACCTTCACTCACCATGCTTTACTGTAAACTAGTAGGAAGAAAAATAGTGTTGAAAAATTCAGGTCTATGTTAATATTGTTAGTTCTCATATGTATCTTATTAAATAAAATGCATGATGTTAAAGGAACTGTTTTTTGTTTTGGTGTTTTGCTTGACTTACCCCCAACCCATTCTCCACATCTGTTACAGAATCCAGGTTTATTAGCAAAAAACACTCAGCCAAATGTTCAGGAAAATAGAATGCAAGTGTAGCCTACTTCACTTCACTGATTTCAAAGCCCTGAGAGTTAAGAAAAGCACCACCTGGAGAATAAACCTGTTTGTTTGTTTTTAAGGTGGTATACAGAAAAAAAAAAGTATTTCCCAGATTACAAAACTAGGAAGAATTGAATGCCAAATAACAAAAGCATGAAGTCATCCTTTGCCAAATTACCATCTCAGAAATGGTGGCAATATGACATTGGAAAGTGTAAAATGAGTTCTTGTTCTGCACTTCCTGACACAGACCATGATACATTAGATAATGTTTTGCCCACGAAAAGCTTCTTTCATATAAAAGCTTATCTTTGCCTCCTTTCACATATATTTTTGCAATAAATTCCCACAATTTTATTAAACAGAATTATTTTTTCTTCTGAGCATATGTATTTAAAAATATCCTTTAAAAGCACTTCAATTATATATGAAATTCTATTCGTTTTCAGTCAACACATTTCATTTATAATAAATTATCTTCTCTCCATCCTTTTAAACATCATATTTCAAAACAAAAGGATTACCAATATATGCAAATAGTTATCCAGGCTGAATGTTATTTTAAATTTCTAGGACTTCAGTTATCTTCCCATTTTCCTTGGTTGAGGTTATCTTTTCTTTTTCCATAATGGCACTGATTGCAATGTTTGTCCCTTCTGATCGTTCTTTCATAAGGTAAGCTGATATGCATGAATAAGTTTAAACAGAAGCACATCAACCAATTATCACTCTATTATTTTACAGAATCTAACAAGAAGTTACAAAAATAACTGCTATATTTCTCTCCAAAACAAATTTTCCTTGTTAAGTTTGGTATATAACTCTTTTTATCTTAGTCTCTTTCTGTCTCGCTGAATCTTTGCACCTGTTTCTTTGTTTATCTTTTCAAAAACTCTAGTTCCCTTAAACAATTTTTTACATGGTGTCACTTTGAGTCTTCTGATCATTAGGTTACTTTCCTTGTACAGATCTAATGATTTTCATATTTTTTTCCCTCACTAGTAAATTATCTCCTTGAAGGAAGGAATTGTTTTTTTTTCTTTTCTTTTCATATAAATCCTTCTTATTGTGAAAGGATGAATATGTAATATATGTTTGATAAGTGCTTCATTCACTGACTTATTTTGACATTTTCCATTTTGTGAATTCCCTCGTTCAAAGATGATATTCTTAATTAAAAGCTAGATTTTAGAAATGGTCTGATTAGTGCGAATATTATATCTGTAACTTCCATAATTCTGAAGTACCAAACAGCTTTGAATCAACACATTTTAGAAAAGTTATTGATTACATAAAAGCTCTGTGAAATGCAATAAGAATGATGAAAAGTTATGACTTCATCTCACATAAACACTTTTGAAAAAACAGAAACATTTATTTTAGATAATACATAATGGAGATATGGTAAATTTCTTCAAGTTTTTAAAGGACTACTTACTATATGAAAGCAAGAAAACAAACTCTTCTTGACTCCTGAGGATTATGAAAGTAAAAGAAAAGGGCAAAATCGGGGTAGAAATGAAGAAGCATTTCCTGCAAGAGCTATTTAAAAGCCTTAAGAGTTACATAAGGAAAGAGAAATTTTCTGCTCACTGGAGGTTATATGGTACTTCACATATAGCACTTAATAGATTACTTACCACATAAGTTGGAAAGAACTTTTTATTCAGGTTTGTAAATAATGGATTGAGATATCTCTGAGATCTTTTCCTAGTTAGAATTTCTGTGACTTAGCTTTTTTTTTTAAACTTCAGTTTCACTTATATTAATTCATATAGAATGGAGCCAAGATGGCAGAGAGTAGACAGGTCTTTGAGTTCTTCCTGACTTCCCTCAGATCAACACCAGATCAAGCCTATGAATGGGTTTTGGGGTGACAGAATACACAAATATTTGAAGCATAATAAAGCAGAAGATATTTTGGAAGAACTTCAGGAAAGGTCTGTTTGAGTTGGGCAGGGGAGTGGATTGCAGCCCATCCCAGTGCGGCACAGGAAGATCCCTGGCAGAAAGGCTTCCACATACTGGGGCAATCTAGTAGGAAGCTCATAGCCAAAAGACCGCAGTGTTGGCTACTTTGTCCTGGTTCAGAAGCCTGTGGATCAGCTGGGAGGCCCCCAACACAACTATAGAAGGCAAACAGTGAGCCCCTGAATGTGAAAATAATGTGGGAATTGGTAATGCTGACCCAGCATGGGAAGAAAACCAGCAACACTGGTCCAAGGGCAGTGTGAAGTTTAGAACAATTTCCCCTTTGTCCTAAGAGCAGACCTCAACCTTTAAACATGGCAAAAAAGGAAACAACTAGTTGGTATAGTGCCTAGAATACCAGCCCTGAAGTCAGGAGGACCTGAGTTCAAATCTGGCCTCAGACACTTAACATTTCCTGGCCGTATGATGCAGGGCAAGTCACTTTGGCTCAGCCAAAAAAAAAAAAATAATGAACACAAAAACAAAAAGAGTTCTGACCAGAAATAGATTTTATGGAGACAGGGAAGAATAAACATCAAACTCTAAAGATACTAAAAGCAAAACATCTCCAGATGAAGACTTGAAGAATGATATGTTAGACTCCATCTCACAAGGCTCTTGGAAGAATTCAAAAAGGATCTTAAAAGAGAGAAGAAAAAAAAATGAAAAGAAATGAGAGTTCTGGAAAAGGAACCAGAGAAATTGTCTGAAGAAAACCATTCCTTAAAGAATAGTTTTGATGAAATGGAAAAAGAAAACAACTCCTTGAGAAACAGAATTTCTGAAATGGAAAAACAAAACAAAACAAAACAAACAAACAAAAAACAAAACAAACAAACATCCAATGAAGAAAGCAACTCATTTAAAAGTTCAATTGGTCAAAAGGAGATAAAAAAGCTAAATGAAGAAAATAATTCACTAAAAATTAGAAAATTGAACAAATGGAAATGAATGATTTAATGAGACATCAAGAATCAGTAAAACAAAGCTAAAAAAAAAAAAGAAAAGAAAAGAAAAAAGAAAAAAAAAATGGAAGAAAATGTAATATACCTCATCAAAAAAACAAGTGACCTGGAAAATAGATCCAGGAGAAACAATCTAAGAATTACTAGATTACCTGATAAGCACAATGAATAAAAGAACCTAGACAGTCTCTTACAAGAAATCAACAAGGAAAACTTGATGTCCTACACTAGAGAGTAAAATAGCCATTGAATCGCATCCTGAAAGAAACCCCAGAATGAAAATTAAGGAATATGCTCATCAGTTGGAGAATGGCTAAGTTATAATATATGAATGTTATAAAATATTTTTGTACTATAAAAAATCAGCACAATGATTTTAGAAAGTTCTGGGGAGACTTACATTAATTGATGCTAAATGGAATGTGTAGAACCAAGAGAACATTGTACACAGCAACAACAATTCTAATTGAGTCATTTTAAATGGCTCTTTTCAACTATCAGGTGATTTAAGGCCAATTCCAATAAATTTTCTAAAGCTGGGAAAAATAATGTGAAGAGAAAACATCAAGAATCTCAAAGAAAATATTGGAAAAATGAATGAAGGAGGGGTAGCATTATCAAGTATCAATGCAGTGAAAATAAAATATGAGAGAGAGAGAAGAAGGGAGAGGGGGGAGTTCATTCAATAGAATATATTAGGTAAACTATATACCAAAGATAGTAAACTGTTAATATAGTATTAGATAATTCATAAGTTAAACATTCATTAAAACTACTGAGAAAAAAATAGACAATATTGCTAGGAATAATATTTAAACCTATGTTTTCCATCATTAATCACAATAAGCGCCAAATGAATAAACTACCTAAATAGAAAGGGTCACATCATAAACCAATTAGGGGCTGCATATCTTTCCTGGAGAATAATATTTAAATATTGGGGAAAAGTTATTGATCACATTATTGTCAAACAATTGTTATTAAAATTGGAAAAAAATTGCATGCACACAATAAAAACAATTGAAATTAAAAGGGAAATAGTTCATTGGGAAAATATATTTTCCCCAATAAAGGTCAGGATATTCAAGATATGGATCTGAAATAATTGTTTGGCAAAAGCAGAGAATGACAAAAGTACACCACTTCCCCCCTCACAATGTTAAAAATTGAAAAAAAAAAAAAAGGCATCTAATAGTGGGTTGGAAAGCTAGGTAATGCAGTGGCTAAAGAGCCAAATCTGGAATCAAGAAAAGCCATTTTTCCTGGGTTGAAACCATGGCCACGTCACTTAACCATGGTTGCCTCATTTTTTTTCTTTTGTCACCAGTTTTATTTTCACTGCATTGATACTTGGTAGTGCAACCCCTCCTTCTTTCATTTTCTCATTAATTTCTTTAAGATTCTTGATGTTTTCTCTTCAGATTATATTTCCCAGTCTTATAAAATGAATTTTTTGTTTTATAGGGCAAAGTATAAGTAAATTAATTTGAATAGTATTGTCATTTTTGTGATATTAGCAAAACTCAATCATGAATAATTAGTATTTCTCATAGTATTTAGGTCTATCTATGTTTCTATAAAGGGAATTTTAAGCAATGTATCTATATTTACACATATGTATACATAATTATTTGCAAATACACTATCTGCATATATAAACACACGTATATGTGAGCCTACATATGATTCCTTGTGTCTTGGTAGATTGAATCCCAAATACTTATCACTTCTGTGATAAGTCTGAATAGAATCTTTTCATCTTTTTCTGCTAGATTTTATTGGTATCATATCTCGGATGAAGTTTTTTCTATTCTAAGAACTAACTGTTTCTAATTACAAAGATTAAAAAAATTAGTAAGCAAAACTGACCAATGCATTAGCCACATTGAACTGAAGGATCACCTATATCTGCAAATAAGGGGCTATAGGATGTATTTTTTCAAGGAAAATAGGTCATATGCAAAATTAAGAAAATATTAGCTAACAATTGTAAAGGGAATATATCATATTTTATATTTTATTCTATATTCTATCTTACATATTATATTATATACTATATATTTAAAATATAGTATGGTAGATTTATACTAGATTAATCATGTAATACAATTATGCTGATATAAGTATATACATAGAGTAGATAGACATGTATACATGCATAGGTATGTGTATATGTATATGTCTATATATATATATGTACATATATATATATATGTATATATATATACACACACACACACACACACACACACACATATACACACATGCACACACGCACAAACATGAAAAAGAGGATCATTGGCCAGAAACTGATAAATGAATGAAAAAATAATGTGGTACATGAATCAAGGATTACTACTGTACTGCTAAGCAATAGATATTATTAATTCAGGGACAGCTTGTTCAAACTAAACTAGATCAACATAAATGCAATGAAGAGAACAATTTATAAAAATACACCTATGTATAAAATCATATAAATCATATAATAATATAAAGAAAAGTTAGGTCAAATGACAATAAAATTCCAACAATATAGTTAGGAATCCTCATTTAAGATGACTGATAATGAATTGTTTTCTCCCAACTCTTAGCAGAGATAAGACTATAAAAAATGGGTTGTAGAAGAATAAAGCATATATTAATAGATATGGACAATACATCTCATTGCTTTTGTTTGTTACAGGAGAGGTTTCTTTAGTATTTTGTGGGAGTGCGGTGGGGTAGCACTAGGAAATTATGTAAATATTTTAAAAATAATAAACAAGTAATAATATTATTATTATCAATTGTTATTTGCTTTCAGTGGAGTAACTCTGGTATCTGGGCTTGGTCTTTTACTACTTAACATTTCTGTCAATGGATCTAGGCATGGATCGTGTACTCATCACATGTACTGCTTAGAGATATGACTAAAATTGTATGTCAAAGGCAGTATTCAAAAGATCTTGTTAGGCTAGAATAATGAGCTGATTCTAAAAGTGAAATTTAATAGCTTTCTTCAAAATTGTTCTAGTTTCAAATTTGGGGCTTTAAGATTTAAAATGCTTATTGCTAAGCTAGAAAAGGTCCAAAGAAGGGGAATTAGGTTGAAGAAAAGCCATGAAATCATGACATATAATCACTGGTTGAAGGAATTAGCTACCATTAGTATGAAGAAAATAAAATGGGGGAAGAAGCCAAGATAGCTGTTTTTTAAGTATTTGAAGTGTTGTCATATAGAAGATGGTTTAAATCATACATTGGCCTCAGAAGACAGAACCATGAGCAATCAGTAAAAGATGTCAAGAAGCAAATTTAAGCTTAATATCAGGAAAAGTAATTTGAGTTGTCCAAAAGTGGAACATCTTGGCTAAAATGTTGTTTCTCCATCATCATTTATTAGATAAAGAAGACTCCTTTGGTACATTAGTTAGACTGGAGAGTGGTTGATGCACTTATAACTCTCAAATTCTATGACTGGATGATATGTACAAAGATCTTCCCCTCACAACAAAGATTTAAGATATTTAATATGATTAACTCAATTTTATGGAAGAGAAATTGAGACATATTGGTAGCTAGTAAATGTGAGAAATGGATCACCTGATGCCAAATTAAATAATTTTCTACTGTAACAAAACTATTTCATACATAGAAACAAACAACAAAAAAAAAAAGCATTAAATAATTCTCTGTTATCCCTCCTGTTCATTTCCATTCATTCAGGCCAGCCGCTTGATCTCAGTTTAGATCTTCCAGTTGTCCCAATATAGTTATAAACATTTTTGAGAATTCGTGCCTCTTGGAGAATAATTGCAGCTCTCTCTAATCCTCCCTTGTTATTTTTATTCTTAAACTAGCTGTTGTATTTTATATCATTTCTTCACATTCTAAAAACTTCATTGTGTTTATGTACATTTCCCTTTTCTTCTAGCAGTCATTTGATTTCTGAAAGTGCAATGGCCTGAAAATTGGTAGGACAATTTTTAACAACCAAAAGACTGAATTTTAAAATGAGTTTTAAAGTTATCTGTGTAATTTCCATCAATTCAATTAACATCTGCAAATTCCATAAAATCACAGAATTTCAGTTAGGAAGGCCCTCAATGGCCATCCAGTCCAGCCTGTCCTGAAACAATTCTTTCAATTAAAAAAAAATCCCTATTATTTCTAAGATCTAAAATTAAATTCTTTCTTTGGGTTTGCTATTCCTCATATAGGATATTTTAGCCCCTGAAAATGAAATTTTTCATTGGCTATCTCTTATTCCTAGAACATTTTTCTTTCCTGAGCTTCATCTCCTAATTTCCCTAGATTTCCTCAAGTCTTAGATAAAGTTTTACATTATATAAAAGGTTTTCCTGGCACTCTTTAATCTCAACATCTTCCCTCTGAGAGCACCTACAATTATATTGTATGTGATTTCTTTGAACACAGTTGTTTGCATTCATGCTTTCTTTCCCATTAGACTATGAGGTCCTTGAGCATGGACTGTCCTTGCCTTTCTGCATATCACTTAGGCTTAGCACAGTACTTGATACATAGTTGTTACTCAGTCATTTCTGTTATATCTGATATTTTGTGACCTTATTTATGGTTTTCTTGGCAAAATATTGGAGTGGTGTGCCATTTGCTTCTCTGGCTCATTTTCCAGATGAAGAAACTGAAGGAAACAACATTAAGTGACTTGCCCAGGCTCTACACAGACGGTGTCTGAGACAAGATTTGAATTTAGGAATATAAGTCTTCATGACTTTGAGCTCAGCATTATATTCACTAAGCTACCTAGCTGCCCCTGACACATAATAGGTATGTAATAAGTGCTACTTTACTAACTCTATAATATCCCTGAAAAGTGGTCATCCATCCTTTATCTGAAGACCTTGAATAAGAAGGAACCCAACATATCCTAAAGAAGCTTATTTCACTTTTGGAAAAGAAAGGTAAATCCTACTTATAATCAACAAACTTTAAATTCTGCACAATTATTATCATATTGTCTCTAAATCTTTTTGTCTCTTACCTCAGTTTCTCCAACTGATTTTCATATGGCAAATCCTCAAGTCCTTTCAACATTCTGGGTGTTCTCCTTTGGATGATTTCTTACTTAAACACTATATTTCCTAAAATATGGTTTCCCAAACTGAACAAAATAGTTGTCTCCTTCTTACTTCTGAATATTATTCCTCAATAAAACTTGGGTTCTTATGAGTTTTCTTGGAGTTGAAGAAAAGGTAAAAGGTAAGTAAGGAAAAGGTAACTAACTTCTTTCCAACTCCAAAAATAAATAGAACTATAAAAATCTAAACTTAATTCCTTACTTGCTCATTTTTTTTGCTAATTTCAATTATATATTCTTTTTTTCTACATATGGATGCCAAAGAAAATATTTCTTTTTTATATATGTCCATCTTCTACCTTCCTGCCATTGTACATGTTGGCTCCTATACTTAAAATACTCTTCCCTTTTCTCTTCCTCTTGAAATCCTTAACTGTTTGTCTCAAGTGCACCTCTCAAACTAGAATATTTCCCCATTGTTAGTATCCTGTTTCCCCCAAATTACTTGGATATACATACACATGTATGTATATGTGTATGCATACACACACATATACACACACACATTTACATATAACTTTACATTTCAATGTATGCCATATATAGAGGATGAGAGGCAGAGAAAGAGATGGAGAGAATATTTAAATATTTGTATGTATGTTACATCTTCTCTTAGAGCAGACTCCTTGAAGTCAGATTTTTTTTTTTTGTATCCTCTGTGTATTGTAGAGGAAATGTCCAGTTTCCTCATTAGAGGTTCCTTATACCGACAAATTCATAGGTCTAACTTCATCCCTACCATTCCTAGAAAATTGCACAGTGTTTGGTACATGCCAAATAAATATTTGCTGAATTAAATTAATACATTGAACCATTTTAAAAGTTGAGATAATTCTTTTTCATTCTTGGTATCTCAGGCTTTGGTACATATTTTTAGTGAATCATTCCTAGAATGCTAAAAAAATGTCCTCAGCATACTTCTGATCCACAAAAAAGCATTGGCTGATCTTTCCTTGAGTTTTTGAATTCTGACTTCTGTATATATCACTATAAAAAAGGCTTCAGACATTCACAGGGAGTAGTCAGTTTTAAATAAAAAATTGCTTTAGAATGTACATTTTCTGGTATTAGTTATATTCCAAGGTTCAATGTTCTATCTCCATGCTAGGCCTTAGCTTTTCCATGGCATTGCAATTTCTTTCTTTTAATCTCATCTCCCTATTTATTTGCTATTTCTAATTCAGTCTATGTTTCTTTTTTAGGTTCCAATTGGAAACCACCTTGTTTTATCTGAGAACTTTCACACTATCTTAGTAAAGTAGAAGAAGAGATGGTATTTATCCAAGGCACCAAGAAGAACTTCTACATGTATACACATGGCAAATGTAAGATGAAGTCAGATTAAGTAGTTGTAAAAATCAGGGGGTTTAAATTATTTCCACAACAATCTTTAATCTGTCTCCTGACTAACAATCTGACACTATTCATACTACTACATGGCTTTGAAAACTCTTTGATACCAGGTTGGCAGGAGGTTTAGAGTTGTAGGCTATTATTTATTCCATCATGATAGACATACCTATTTAGCCTGGAACAATTTTAAAGTTCAGCTTTATGACTCAGTCATTGGAAGGGGCAGAGCAAGGGAAGGAGGAAGAGACAGAGGGAGAGAGAGAGACTGAAGGGACAGAGGGAGAAAGAGAAAGGGAAAGAGGGGGAAGGAGGAGGAGGCTAAGGAGGAAAGGGGGAAACAGGGAGAGAGAAAGGGGGACAGAAAGACAGAGTTAGAGACAAAAGGAGGAAGAGAGACAGAGACAGAGAAAGACAGAGACAGAGAAAGACAGAGACAGAGAGAGAAGAGAGACAGACATATAAAGAGGTATAGAGACAGAAAGTAACTTTAAAGTCATGGTTAGCCATAGTCATTTTATACCATCATGCTCTAGCTGCCTCCTTATTCTACTCTTCTAGATCCTTTGTACTATGGGTGAGTTCTTCTTGGAACCTTAAGAACTTAGAATGGTCCTTTTTCTAGATTGTGACATCATGCCTCAGCTGATTCCTTATTCAACTCCTCCACATGGTGAGTTCTTGCTGTAGCCTTTCTTCAGGGAAGGGACACAGATCAACCATCACTGATTCTTTGGACTTTACCACTAAAACTCTATGCAGGCAATGTCTCTCTTCTCTCCCCCTTCCATTTTCATCAATTCCCCTTCATATGTTGTCTTCCTCCAATAAAGGTAAGTATATTAGGGACAGTCACCATATTTCTTTTTCCTTGTGTTTGTATCTTCAATGGTTAGTACAATGCCTGAAATATAATAAGCACTTAATAAATACTTTTTCTATGAAATTATTAAAATTGACAAGATATTATACATTAATAATAATAACTGCATTCCTATTGTATAAAGGATGTGTTAAGTTGTATGCTAACTATTTTATAATTACTAGCTTATATGATTCTCACAACAACCCTATAAGACAGGACTTATTACATTTTATAGATAAGGAAACTGAGGAAAACAGAGATTATTAGGTAGCTTTTAGCTAGGAAATAGGCAGGGCCAAATTTGAACTCAGGTCTTTCTGACTCCAGAACCAGTACTCTATCCACTGTGCAACCTAATTACATATCCAAGAAAAGATGGTAGGCTTATAGAATAAGAGGAGAAAAGAAACTCGGCAGGACTCTGGTCCACCCTCATTTTACTGATGGGAAATCTAAGTACAGAGAGTTTAAGTGACTTGCCCATTGTTAGCCAAGTAATAAGTAGCATAGGAAGGATATGAAAACAGATTTTCTGACTTCAGCCAAATACATATTCTACTGTATCATCAACATCTAAGATTGTCTGGGAACTTTGTAGTTTCTTGAAGGTTTCTGATGACTTTGATTTGTTTGTTTTTATTTTCTTAGATGAAAAAGAAAGAATTGTAGAAAAAGGAACTTGCAGAGATCAGGATTTCCTTGAAAAATATACTATTTTTCACACATGTAGACAAATACAACATACATGTCAACATTTCATTGTCAATCAATTAATATGTATTCATTGAGCACCTATTAGATACTAGTACCTGATGGTGCCTTAAATCCAAATCACTCTACCTCTTAAAAGATTAGCCAATGATAGATCCCATTTGGTCTTATTTGGTCATAATTTGGGTTTTGATGGCTTAAAATGAATGTAAATAGCATTTGTTCCAGTTCTAGCTGAAACCCTGAGGGTCTTCTCCCTCAGATTAATTTGTTTTTGTGAATAAGAGGCCATTTTTTGGCCTCATTTCTTAATTGTTGAAAAATGGTTACCTCAAGCAAATTGAAACCAGGGGAAGAACTTATATTAAAAAGACCAAAGTCTCCTGCTTCATCCTTTACAATTAGGATATCTTTTATTTGGCACACTCAGGTATATAAAGCATTTTTTCCTGGATAAATGTACCTTTTCCCTTTCAATGAGCAAATTTTTTTTTATTTTTAATCTCCACTCAAGGCCCAGAACTTTAAAAAATATTACCAACATCACCCTATTAAACTATGCATATTAAATATAATTTATAGTTTTATTGATGACTTGATCATCATTTGTATCAGATTAGAATACAATTATACTTACACAGACACACACACACATATGCACATACACATTATTTTCTGTTTCCTTTCAAGCTGTCAGTTGTCATTTTTCCTGCCAGTATTACTACTTCTCAAAGCCTTTCTCCTACTAATTTGTGGCTTTTGCACACTGCTGTAGTCCAGGGATTCACATAATCAAGGCTATTAGAATTGCATGTGTGAAATGAGGCAATGAGCTTTGAAAAGAGGTCTCCCAGACTCTCCTGAAAACTTGAATGTAAACATAAGAATCTGGACCTTTGTGACTGATTTTTAGGTCATCCTGTGCCTTGTAAAATTTGATTCAAGCACATTCCTACTTTGTAGAGGTTTGAGATTGAAAGTTGGGTTTTTTTTGTTAGTATGGTTATATTGTACAGTAGTATCTGATTCTTCCTGATCTTGTGAATTATAATACTCCAATACTGACCATAAGATGTTCTCGTCAAAGATACTAGAATGGTTTGCCATTTGCTTCTCCAGTGGATTGAAGGAAACAAGGTTGTGACTTGCCCATGGTCACACAGAAAGTGTGTGAGGGCATATTTGAACTCACATCTTTCTTATTCCAGGCCCAACACTATTGTTTACTATATCACTTATATCATCTATAATTATACCTACTTATATATGTGTCTATATTCACAAGGATCTGTACACACATATACACCCCCCCCCCAAGATTTCTAACCTGATCAGCCCTCTATAAAGGAATAATGTATCTACCTCTTTTTGTGCCTACTGGAATGGCTTAGGTCAATCTTTGGTTTTAAAAATTATATATACATATATATATGATTTGTTTGCACTGTTTGTCAGTATACTTGAAGCATAAACATAAGACAATATCAGATGGCTTACAGCCAATATATGATATCCTTAAATGTTTTATTTTTTTTATTTTTAATGTGGTATACACACACAAAAAATATTGTAACTATGGAGATAGACATTTTCTCCAAAACACACACACTTTTCTCATTTATATGGAAACTCTCTTTGATAAATGTCAATCATCTAACAGAAGGTTAAACAAGGAGGGATTTTATGAACCTTTTTTTAATATAAAAAGATACTTTTCAAGAAAATGGGAAGGAATATTATTCATCCTACTTGGATCCCTATTTGAGCAGATCACTAGGACTGTAATTCACATCAGTTTGAATGGTTTCCAAACTGTGTAAATTAAGAAAGTGATTTAAATAAACATGTCTATTAATCTTCTACATGTTATAATTTATCTCTACGTTTGTCAGGAAAATATCTGAATTAATTATAAAAATACTTTATTGCTGCATATGTTATTTATTTAGAACACTTTAAAATGTAATGTAGAAAGCATGATTAACAAGATACTAAGACAATGCTCCTATTCTTTTATCTTATTCTTATCTAAGAGCCACAAAGATAAAATTGACCTCAGCATATCCACCTATTTATCTAGTGGTCTTATTTTCTGGCCCTCCCGTGGTTATTTTAAATGGGAAAATTTATACAGTTCTAATCCAGATTCATTATCATTAAAAAGGTCAAAAACTTTTTTTTTTTTTTTTTTTTTTTTTTTACTATTGGTTAGGTATTATGTGAGAAATTCTTTTGCAAACAATTCCATTTCTTCATATTTTAGTGACTATGATCTCATTGCCTAGCTTTCTCTGATTTGGGAATCTTGGTCCTAATACAATTTAATCAATGTAACTGTTCTATGCTCCCACTTAATAATAAGTATAATTGTTATTTACACAGTACTTTCAAATTGGCCAAGTGCTTTCTATATAGGATGTCCAGTTTTAATATGCATATATATACCTTCAAATATTATTTTCTTTTGAGAATCATAACAACTTTGTGAGGTAAGAATTTTTGGTATTCTATCTTCATTTTACAGAGAGAGAAAGTATTGGTCAGACGAATGCATTGTTTGTGCTCTCATACAGCTAATTAGTGTTAAAAGTAGTATTTGAACATGCTACAGTAATTCCAGATCCAGAATTAGCACATCATTATGTCTCTTTATAAAATCCTGCTCACCCTGCAAGTCCCTGATACATTCCCTAAGGAAAATTGAGCAAAAAATAAAATAATCTCTTAATGCTTTGAGCATAAGGCAACAAGACCATACACCTATACACTTGTGTATCTTTTGAAACTTGACATCAAGTGAAACATCAAGTACCATATGGTACAACAGGTACTGGACAAGATTACCAGCATTTCTTTGGGATAATACCCTTGGTGTCTCTATAATCCTCACCCCTAAAATCAGTATGACTGGCATATTTTTCAGCCACCATATAATCCTTACTATGGATATAGGTAAAGACTGATTTAAGTTCCAGGATCCAAGAGAGAAGGAAGCAATAGAGCATCCCCTTTATGCCTTCTCTTTTTAATAAGCTATTGCTTCTATTTGTCTTGTATGACAGCAAGATGGTTATTCAATTCAAAAACATTCAAACCACATTTTAAAAAGTTATATAAAGATAGTTTTCAATAGTCACCTTTGCAAAACCATGCAGTTCATTTTTTTTCTTCTTTTCTACCTCCCTTACCCTACCTCCAAGACAGCAAGCAATATAACATAAGTTAAACATGAGAAATTGTTCCATAGTTATCAAACTGCATGAGAAAAAGCAGATCCAAATGGGGAAAAACACAAGAAAGAAAAAAACAAACAAGCAAACAACAAAAAACAATAGCAAAAGTGAAAATATTGCGCTTTGATTCACATTCGTTCTTTATAATTCTCTCTGTAGACAGATGGCACTTTCCAACACGTCTATTGGAATTGCTTTCACCTCATTTCAACTCATATTTATTAAACACATCTTGCACTATATCCAAGATCTTGTTCTAGGTTATGGAGTTACAGAAATAAATGTATTCCTTATCTTAGAATCTAAGCTAAAAAGAGAAGAAGATAGCCCCAACATCTCTTTGTTGCACTTAAATTACCTTTTAAATCCCATCAGAAGATGGATCAATTAAACATATTTTAAGAGATCTTTTTACTTCTCCCAGTTACTGTAACAATAGGCCCATTCTTGCCTTTGTTCTGGTTACAATGTCTATTCCTTTCTCTGTTTAGCACTGTTGCTACTATGACTGCATCAATCAAAATTAACCTTCACAAACCATATGCAGGAACAACTAAGCCACTAGACTAAAAATTCCAAGCCTAAGCCCAAGCATCTTACCTCAGTTATTTTAGCTATCTTATACCCTGACAGAGCTACCGATTTCTATCACTGAAACCGTATTTCTAGGGACCATGCAGAGGAGATGTTAAGCCATTTAGAGTTTAACATCTGCCATAGGATCATGCTTCTTCACACTTCCAGACCACTACTTCACTATATATGTGTTTTGTCTTTTACAATGCAAATTGCTTAAAGGCAGGGACAATCCTGCCTTTGTATCTATATAGCCAGTATATAAATCAGTTCCTGACATATATTAAAACTTAACAGATTTTTAAAAATTCATTTATCTTTGCCTATCAATGTTCTATATCTCTTTGTAAAGGTTTTTCTATACATTCAAATCAGGAACAACCCCAATCTCTCCCTATGTATGTTTTAAAGTAAATCAGTCATATCTACACTTATTATATGCTACCCATAATATTTTGGTTAATATTTAATTTAATGTACCTTCTTATAACTTATAAAATATTATTAGCTGATATTGACATAGTGTTTAGAGAGTGTAGTATCATACATTTCAAATTTTTATGGTTCTAGCTTATTATTTTGCAGATTAATATAAGCTCCTCAAGGATAGTAACTATGCCATCGCTTTCTTGCTTCTCCTAGTACGATGCCTAACAACTAGCTATAATTTAAAAAATGAATGCCTTGATAGACTGGAGAGAAAACTGAAATCTAGAAATGATAGATGATTTATTAGTAGCAGTTAGAACTCAAACTCAGATTTTCTTTCTCTAAACTCAGTGTTCTTTCCACTGAAAATATTCGGGACACTTAGAATTCAAACTCAGATCTTTCTCTAAACTCAGCATTCTTTCCACTGAGTCAACATTGTTTATTTGAACTTTATACAAACTCTGTGAATTATTTCACATATTATTATATCCATTTTGCAGATTGAAGGTCAGAAAGAGTTAATTGCCTTTCCATGTCTACATAGTTATTAAATATCAGAGATAGGATCTGAAACCTGATATTTCTAGTTTTAATCCTAGCATTCTATCTGGTATTATGCTTTCCCTTTCCAATCTTATTGCCATACACCATATTAAGAACTCAATAGATACTCATTAAATGAATGCAGAAATGAATGCATTTTCAGCCATTATTCAGTCATGCCTGACTCTTCATGACCTCATTTAGGGCTTTCTTGGCAAAGATACTAGAGTAATTTGACATGTTCTGCTCAAATTTATTTTAAAGATGAGGAAACTGAGGCAAACTTAACTGAGGTTAAGTGACTTTCCCAGGATCACACTGCCAGGAAGTATCCGAGGATGGATTTGAACTTACAAAAATGAGTCTTCTTAGGTTCATGTCTAATGTTCTATAAACTGCACCACCTAGCTTCCCCTAAATTAATGAATGCAGAGGCACAAAAGGAATGTCAGTCACCAACTCAAGTTCACTTTTTCCCTCAGAAACACAAGAATTTGCTTACTAATCACTCTTGAAATGAAATTATATTAAAATCCTATGATTGCACTAAAATTAAGACACTCTTGATATGTGGATAAAGGTGGGAAAATGAATGGATATTTACCATTCAGCCTGTTTCTTCAAGTTGCAAAATATTACACCTCACAAAATGCATATGCATCAAATACTATAATCTTAAATTGGTAAGATGATCTCTCAAATCTCATTTTTAATGGCCAATAAGTTACTATTTCATAAGACTTCCTTGAGCAAGACAAGCTCTCAAAAAACAGAATCTAAATCCAGCCAATATAATTAATAAATTTTTTTTTTAAATTTTATACCATTTTTAGGAGTGGGGAGGGGAAGGAGAAAAGGGAGAGGGAAAGCAAGAGGGACAGATAGAGGGAGAGGTAGACAGACAGAGAAACAGATTCACATAGAGAAAAACAGAGAAAGGCAAAGACAGAGACAGAGAGACAGAGGTGGGGTTCAGAGGGAGGGAAAGAGGAAAGGAGAGAGAGAACGTTCCATAAGATAAATTTATTTTCTCACAATAAAACATCATCATCATCATCTAGAACAATTACTATTTATTAACTAGAAAATAAAATCTGGGCTGTTAAAAGAGTTCCTTGGTTTGGTTATTTTAGTATTTTGAATAATACAAGAATATTTGATGTTTGTTGCTTTAAAAGGAAAAAAAAAACTGGATTTGATAAGAGCCCTTCTAGAATTCACTCTGGAAATTTGGATCAAATGTCAAATCAATTTCTCAGACTGCTTAATATATGATTCCGCTACTGAATTTAATCTCAAAGTAGCAAGAGAGAAAAGCTTCAGGGGAAAAAAGGAGGATGATCAACAGTACTCCCTTCTAATGAAAGTTCTCAGAGTCTTAGTGGACAGTCACATCTATAAGTGGAAATATTTTCATGATGAAAATTATAGCAATTGAGTTTTTTCTTCTTTTTTCTGCAATAATCTGATAAAACATTTTGCATGGTCTGAAGAAGAATATTACTTTAGCTTTCCCATGACTTTGAGGTTTATCGTCTGCTTGATTTGCCCACATTATACCCATTAACCTTAATAAGATCTAATTTGTATCCAAGGTAGGATGAAATGCTAAAATAGGAGTGCCACTGAACTATATGTAAAAAAGCCCTCTCCCCCGCAAAAAGCCTTTTCCCATAAATAAACCCCATTTGCTTTCCACTTTCCTCCATACCATTTTATTCAATAAGCATTTATCTTAAGTGCTTATTATTAGGAGGGCATTGTGGTGAGTGCTGAGGATACAAATATGTATCCAAGAGCTTGAAATCTAGTGGTGATGAGGATTTGGCCTATATAGAAATAATTAGCATTAAAATGGGATAAATTTAAAGGAAAGGTTAAACAGAGGGATAAAAGATTCTTGTATTGGTATTTCCAGCATTAGCCCAGTTTCTTGACAATAGAATATGTCCCATAAAGGTTTTGGAATTGATTTATGCCCAAAGGATAGTTAGATGATCAATAAAGCCTTTATTGAAGAAGTAGCAGTTAAACTGGGTTTTCAAGGAGCAGAGGGAGTTCTTTCCCAAGCTTATTTATCAACTATTTAGTCTATTCTTCTAATGATTACCAAATTGACATTCCAAAAACATAGATGTGACCCTATTACTCCCCTACTCAAAAATATCATTGGTTGTCTCTTGATTCTACAATAAAATACAAAATTCTCAGTTTAGAATTTTAAACACTTCACAAATTATTTCTCACTGAACTTTCCAGTTATTTCATATTGTTCCCATTCACACCATCTTTATTCCTGTCCTATTGGTCTGTAGCTGTTCTATATAGCTCACATTCTATCTCCCAGCTTAAATCTTCATATATGTGATCTTAAATGCTTGGGAAAAAAAAAAAACTTCCTCTTTATATCTACCTCATAAAATTTCTAAATTTCAATCAAAACAATATCTCAGATGCCACCTTTTACATGATGTCTTTTCTGATTCCCTCAGTCATTAATTCTTATTTTTTTGATAAAATATTTTATCTCTGTGTGTTGTATTCCCTCACTGAAACATAAGCTCATTAAAGGCAGGGACTGTTTTAATTTTATCTCTGTATACCTAATACATAGCATCTTGAACATTGTAGGATTTTTAAAAAAATATTGAATTGAAAAGAAGTTTGGCTAATTTTTCATTTTACTGGTATTTTTAGTGAGTGATAAAGTAACACGAAGTTCAAAAATAAAAAGACAGTTTAGAGCCAAACATGGCACGTGAATGTCAGAATAAAGAGGGAGTTATGGTTTAGTGGAACTAGAACCAGAGTTAGAGTCAGAAGATTTAAATTTGAGTCTTGACTTGAACACTCGCTAGCCATGCAACCAAAAGAGATCACTAAACTCTGGACTTTATTTTACTTATCTGTAAAATGAGGATGGTTATATTAGATTATCTCAAAACTCTCTCCCAATTTATAAATCTTGTGATCTTAGAATTATGTATATATCATTATGAAATATGAATTCAGAATGGGGAGGTGGAAAGAACAAGCTCAGACAAGAAGTAATGAAGACCTAAAATAATAATAAATGGAATAGAGGTGTGAGGGTAAAAAGACAAATGCAAAAGATAGAATCAATAGCATTTGACAATTTATTGGACTGGGAGGAGGGTGAAAGAAATGGAAGAATTTAACATGAATGTAGGTTTTTGAGCCTATGTAAATGGAAGAAGAGACATCTAGGTGGCACAGTGGATAGAATGTTAGGCCTACAGTCTGGAAGAATAATCCTCCTGAGGTCAAATCTGTCTTCAGATACTTACCAACTGTGTGACCTTTGACAAGTTGCAACTCTGTTTATCTCAATTCTTCGTCCATAAAATGAGCTAGAAAAAGGAAATGGCAAACTATTCCAGCATTTTTGTCAAGAAAACACAAATATCGTCACAAAGAGTTGGATGTAACTGAAATGATAGAACAACGAGAACAACCTGGGAGAATGGAGAGTCAAGAGAAAAAAGGCATTAGCACAAGAGAAGTTTGAGGGTAGAAGATTAACTACCCTATTCCTTATTTAAGAAGTTCAAGTGACTCCTTATTGTTTTTAGGATGAATCCTCTCTTTATTTTAAAATTCTTCAAAATTTGTTTTCAGATTACCTTTTCAATTATAATATAAACCTCTCTCTGGTACCCATTCCATACATCAACTAAATGGGCATTCTTGTTATTTTTCACACAACACTCCATCTACAGTCTGTGCCTTTTCAAAGGCTATTTTCCATTCTGGAAATATTATTCCTTATCACCCCTGCCTCTTCAGAGTTAGCTTTCTTCAAATCTCTATTTCAGAATTTTTCCTCCTACATGATCTCCCCAAGGACTGGCATCTTGTTCTAAAATTACCTTCTATACATTCTGTACATTTTCAAATCTACTTATATGTCTACATATTCTTTCTCTTAAAGCTCCTCAAGTGTACGAACTATTTCTTTATTTTGTTTTTATTTATAAAGCTTAGTATGGTATTTGATACACAGCAAGCACTAAACAGATGCTTGCTGCTTAGTTGAAAATTTGTGTTGAAATTCACATATGAAATGTATAGAAAAATTTTACATGTTTAACATGTAGTAGATTACTTGCCATCTAGGGGAATGGGTGGGGTGAAGGAGGGAAAAATTTGGAACACAAGATTTTGCAAGGGTGAATGTTGAAAATTATCTATGCATATGTTTTGAAAATAAAAAGCTTTACTAGAAATTCACATAAGAAAATGGTTCTACTGGTCTTCTATTAGTATCTTATGTGCTTTCTTAGACATATTATTATTATTTCCAGTAAGGAGATGATGATACACTTATTCAGCTCCTTTGTGACCAAGAACATATATTCTTTAAGTATCTCATATGGAGTCTGTTCACTGTGTGGTCACAAAACAATGAAAAACTAACTTTAACTTGGGAATAAAATCCCACATCTATCTAGCCAAGGACAGAAGAAAAGTTATTACAATATAAATATCCTATATATTGGTAATTGTTGAACTCATTTAGTTATTCTATTCACTTCTACTAAATATTTGCCTTTACTGATGTGTCATTATAGTATTCAAGTGATCCTCTGTTCTTAAAGGTAATGCTAGTGAGGGCAAGTTGATATGTCTCAAGATGATGGAAGAGTTTTAAGTATGATTCTGTTAAAATTCATCACCTATTGTCTGAGGATAAACTTATTTATGTGTTGATAGGTTTTTCTATAGAAGACACCCTATGAACTGATCATTTTATTGGGGCTAAAACATCTCAGAAAAGTCAGCTTCTGAGACAGTGTATAATCTGCCTTGATGGAGGTCATATTCAAACCACTGAAAGAATAGATTTTTCTTATCAACTAATTAATTATGTTACTTAAACAAATGTCTTTTGCTTTGAACAAATTGTCCTATAGTTGGCTAAAAAAGTATACCACATCAGTATTGACTTGTGAATTTGAGTGAGTGTTGATTAATAGAATGTCCTAAACCTAGGAAAGTCCATAGTCATTTGTTGCAAAAGACATACAGTGAAGAAAATGTGGTGATGGTAATGTTAGAGCTCGTCTAAGATTGCTGTCTTACCATTGCAGGGATCTATTAAAATGTTTTGTGTAACATATACAATAATTTATGATTAGATAGAGACTATGGAACTGACACATCAATTTTAATCTTTTAGACTCATCTATCTATCTTTTTGTCTATCTATTTTGGGGAAATATTTCAATTGAATGATGGATTAGATAGAAATGAACAAAAGAGAATAGAATGTTTTTTGGGGGGAATAAGACAAAGTTACTTCAATGACTTAAACTTCTCCTCAAAGAGAAAGACCTATCTTTTAATAGGAATATATTCTCAATGATGCTTTATTTTTGTGAGCCATGAATAACTATTACAGTCTCCAAAGAACTTAAGCTAAGGCTCACTATAAGGCCATGAGAGAGGACTATGGTAAGTTTAAAAAGTCATTACTATCAAATAATTACAAAGAAGAAAAGGAACAAAGGATTGCATTAAAAACTATGATTGAAAAAAGAAAATGAGAGTCTGGTCTCATGGAGAGAGAAAGAGATAAACATTGGACAAATGCTGTGCTCTTTTAACATCTTACTGAGGTCAAATAAAATCCAGAAAATCAAAGATATCATTGGATAATTCTCTGTTGGTGAATTTTCAAGACATGGAGAAGAATCTCAAATGATTTAAAAATATAAATGAATTATGGTCTATATGTATATAGCAGATATTAACATTCATGATATCACAGATCCATTTGAGAAATTGAGGATTTAAAAAAAAATTCTTAAACTATGAAAAGACTTCAGAGTTTTGGATGTGTCACTTCATGCTAGAACAGTTTTAATTTATGTTATTGCATATTAAGGTGACATAGTGAAGAACTGTTTTCATTCCCCTTGGGAATGATGATTTGCCTAAACAGCACCATACATATTCAACTATTAGAAAGTTTATACACAATTGAGGGATATAGCATTGATGTTAAACTTAAATAAAAAAGGGTAACCATTGCTTACATAAGAATCCCCATAGCAACATATTGATTTAGAATTAAAATGTTTTATAGGATTTAACATATTTTACTTGTTTTGTTAAATATTTTCAAATTACTCTTTAATCTGATTCAGCCCAAGACTACCACAGTGGTTGCCTCCGTGTAGCCACAAAACTTGTGTCTGACACCTCTGGGATATAATACAAATATTCCTTAAGAGAAGGAACTATTTTATCTTTGTAATTCAGCTTCTATCACAATTCCTTGCATGCAGTAGGTGCTTAAAAATGAATGTTGAATTGGCTCAAACCTTTTAGACATTGAACTTTATAACAGGAAATTCTTCCTCAAGTCAGTCTAACTGAAATCTTTTAATTTGGTTACAGAGCAGGAATACCAGAAACCCAGATAAAGATATTCAGGTACTTTAGTTCTTAGTTATTTATGATATTTTCCAAATGAAAAACTAAATTGTTCATGCATATATGAAACCCAGCTTTCCCATGAAATATAAAAATGTCATAATGTAGTTATGGGTACAATGCACTGTGTATATACTTTATCCACTGTAGACTTATGCACTGCATATTTCTTCCATGGGACAAGAGATTGATTTTTTTAAAATTTACTTACTCACTGTCCCTTTTCAATTGAGAGTGTTCTTTATGATAGAATTTGTATGGAGCATATATCCACTCTAAGTTTGAGTTTTGCTGCCAGTGGCAGCTCTCCAAAAGTAAGGCAAGGAATTCTGGAGAGGGCAAAAATGTATAATAATGCTTATTTCAGCTCCAGACAGGATATGACAAAAGTTAGAGGCCAAGTGACACTTCTCTTGGAATATCAATAGCTAGGGTTTTCCCAGTTTATTTCCATCAACTCTATAATTTGAGTTAATGTCATATATTACAAACTATGGTTTAAGTACAGGAAGCCAGTAAACACATTTGTGAATTAGATGCTGTTTGCAATCTTTCTAGGCTTTACCCTTGATTTTAGATCTCAATATTCAGGTATTCTTCCTTGATATAAAAAGAGGAGTTAATATCAGTCTTTTATATCATAATGTGAATTTACATTATGTTAATTAAACATTATCAGTCTTCAGTGTGAATTAGTCATAAAGTTCTAAGATGTTAGAGATTACCTTATCCAATCAGTTCATTTCAAAATCAGTAGGTCAAATGAATATTTAACTTTTAAGCCAATATAGTACCATATCCACATCAACTTTTACTGAGTTTCAAAAAGCACTTTATATTTGATAACTTATTTGATTCTTACAACAACTGTGAAGTGATTACTACGGGTATTGTTCTTATTTTATAGATGAGGAATCTACATGTAAAAAGTGACTTGTTTAATGTTAAATAAAGAGTGGAATATACAGAATTTGGAACTAAATCCTTTTGATCTAAAGCACTAATGTATGCGCTTTATGTAGATGTTAATTCATTTGATTTTCATCAATAACCCTGTGAGTTAATGAGTAAAGCATTATCTCTATTTTAGAATGAGATGATTTTCTCCAGTTACATACATTTATTTATTAGCAGAGAGCGGAAGTATTTCTCCCACATTCCATTTTTTTCCACCTGCTCCTTACATCTATACCTAAAGAGCCAGCTATTTGCCTTCAACGTCCCTGAATGATAACTTAAGTTATTTAGAATTATAGCAACTTGGTATTGGAAGGAACTCAAGATCACATAGCAAGTTAAAGGCAGCACAAGAATTCAACTTGTCTGATTCCTGAAGCAACTTCATTCTTCATATAAATTCTGGCAAGTTTTTCTTTTCTTTTTCTTCATATAAGTGGATTGATGGATTCTGAATGTATTCATTTATAGAAAAGCATTTCGGTACTATGATATCAAAATGGAAAATGAAGGAAAGATTATTTCATTCTTAAATGAAATGCTTCTTTACGTTCTCAGTATTTTATCAGTTATAAGTAAGGTCAGTTTCAGTACCTAATTCTTCCCATGTGTTTATTATTTCCAGGCACCTATATGGTATCTAATGTATTCTGTATTCACCGTTGCACCTTCCTCACTTCCCCCTCCCCGACATTTAAAGTGAATATAACAGGCACAGTGGAATTGAATATAGTTCTGTAAAGAGGAAATATAGCATTTATTTGTATCTTCAGAGGCAGAATGGTACAAATGATTCTAAGAATGAACTTTGAAGCAGAAAATATCAAAGTTAAAATTGCTGCACTGATACAAGCTTTGTGATCCTGAAAAAGTCATTGAACTTCTCTGATTATCATGATTTCAATCATCTGTAAAAATGTAGATAACTCTAGTACCTACCATACAAAATTTCTGTCAACTATCTTACACAATAAATAAATAAATGAAGTTAGTAAAATGTAATAATGATAGCTAATATGCATTCTTACAGTGCTATTACTTCAAGAGTTAAATATTAACTGCTTTGTCTTAATTGGTAAATGATCACACATTTAGTTAGTTCTGTATATCTAACAGTTTAAAATAACTAGATTTGTCAATGCATCCTATAACATCCAACAATCTACTGAGGCCATCTTACCATACAGTGTACCAGTAGGTATCCACCTTCTTTCCCTCTCCTTCCTCTGGGTTTATTAATGCAGCTAATACTGCCATACTATTATCATTCCCTTTATGGATCAACTTACCATTCATTTAACTCTCCAGGACCTCCCTTCCCAATCCATTATTTTCATATGTTGCTCTTTGATGGCAGGATTTAGTTCCTTTTTTTAAAAATTATATCATTGATACTTAGTGCAGTGTTTGGCACTGGGCAAGATCTTAATAAGTGGCTCCTTTTTAATTCATACAACCAATCTTACAAAGATAAGAAAACCAAATAGTTAGAACAATATGGCAACCCCATTCAAACAGTAATTTTCAACATGTTGTTATTGTTTCTCAATTGCATCCAACTCTTCATGACCCCATTTGAGGCTTGGCAAATATACTAGATTGATTTGTAATTTCCTTCTTGAGTTCATTTTACCAATGAGTGAACTGAGGCAAAGAGAAGTAACTTGCCCAAGTTCACAAAGCTAGTAAGAGTCTGAGACGAGATTTGAACTCAGGAGTAGGAGTCTTTCTGACTTTAGTCAACTACTCTATCCATTGCACCATCTATTTGCCACAAGAAATATAATTAAATAAAATTATATTGTCTTTAAATTAAGCATTACTTTTATCTTGTACTGTAAAATATAGTTGTAGAAACAGATATATTTTGTAGCTTCATTGTTTTAAAATTTGGTTGCATTTAGAGATACAAAGAGAAATTCCA